>NC_067244.2:23588717-23888717 GCF_019359855.2 Lolium perenne | reverse complement strand
GCATCCCACGCTCGCTTCCCTTTCCCTCGCCTCGATGGAGCCAGCCAGCCACGGATTTCCTGCGCCCGCTGCGCCTGTGGCCCGGTCGCCGGCACGTGTCCCGGAGCGTGCGGCTCGTGGGGCCCGCGCGTCAGTGTCTCCCCTCACCGGTCAGTTCCCTGGTCTCGAGGAGGGGTTGTGGCCTCGTCGTCGTCTACCGAGATGTGTGACCTGACGTACGCTTCCAAAGTACTGACATGTGGGGTACATGCCTCGCAGGGCCCGGAGGCAGGATATTGGAAAAAGTACGTCTGGCTCTGGAAATTAAAGCTTAAAATATCCAAAAAAAATATTCTCCAAAAATTATGCTTTGAATGAGTTTTGAATGAAAAAAAAATCTATGATTTGTTTAGCATGTCACTAGTAATTGATTCCTAAAACTATATAGGCTATTTTTTAGAAACCATTGAACCTTCATGTACTAATGTGGTCCAGTACCGTGTCCAAAGCCGTGAGGCCATCTCTCAGGTAAAGGATGTGCACATGTGTACTATTGTGACATGATCTTGAAAGAAATCACGCCCGAATGGCGGCATCTTTGGCAGCGGCAGCAGCTTCAGTATCGGCATCGATGTCGGGACCCAAACTGTTCTTCTAGATTTATTTGTGCTCGGTTATGTAATATTCGAGACAACATGTAGCGGTGGAGGGAACTTTGAACTATACCATTTAGACGCGACAAACCTATTTTGATTTATATTTTTATTGCAAACAACTGTTTGGCGACACATTTGGTGGCCGAGGCTCGAAATGCTCGCGCCCCAAAGGCGGCACCATTGGACGGTATCCCTGAGTCGACATACGGTGCTATTGGAGATTAGTTTGTATAAAATCATGTTCTCAATTATGTATTAGTTTGTGTAAAACCATGTTTCCAATCATGTTTACTTTGTGTAATGTTTGCAACTATGTTTAAATGAAAAAGAGAAGAAAAAAAGTAGGAAAAATAATATGCGTCAGGTCACTGGAGGCACCCATGCGCAAACGGACGCGTGGACAAAAAACGATCATTTTCGCGTCCGCGAGGCGACGGAAACAGACACGCGCGGACAATTGAGTCTCATCTAGCTATCCTCATCGCTCTCTTAGAAATAAAGTAATAATTAATTTTTATTAAAGAAATATATCCATTCGAATCCGCTCCAACGCACTCCCTCCCAGTGTCTCACAAAAAAGGTACATTTAGTATTTGTTCTAAGTTAAACTTTACTAACTATAACTCTATCAGAAAAGTGATCTCTATGTTGTTACAAAAAAGGTACATTTTGTGTTCTCAAAAAAAAAAAAAGGTACATTTAGTATTTGTTCTAAATTAAACTTTACTAACTAATAACTCTATCAGAAAAGTGATCTCTATGTTGTTACGACTAATTCACTAATAATGTTCTCTACAATAGAGTATCGTAGATAGTATCATGCAGTTTTATGTTGGTGAAAAGCTGATTTAGCACAATAATTAATAATGCCAGAGGTGATAGTGCTCTTACAGTACCATGATATCTAAAACTAGAAAAATCAGTGACAAATAGATTTTATACAAATATTCCAATGGAGATTTTATCAACCAACAAATATAATGAAAATATAGTACTACCATATGGAACCGTAAATACAATAATTTAGATCCCAAGAGCATATGATTTGCACGCGTAAAAATAATTTTATAGATATCAGAAGAATATTACAAAATAGACATGTATATATGTTTGTATCAATTGGTTGTTTGGAAAGGTATACGAACAAAAAAAATTGTGAACCAAATTCCCTGCTTGTTTACACATCAATCCTTGTCTTGTTTATTGCAGAAACATACAATTTGACTTTGGCATAAAATTTGCATAGACACGGGCCAAAGTACACAAATTTCAGATGTTTTTATTTTTTTTAAACGCATAAAAATTCAGACGCTCTGTAATATGAGTTAATAACACCAGACATACACGAACTTGTCCGTCAAGCGCAAACACCTCCAACTAGTTGCACATTGATGGACAAGTTTGTGTATGTCTAGTCCTATTAACTCTTGAAATATTTATGTATACCGATCTTTAGATGTCTGATTTAATTGTAGAGGGCGAAAAAATCCCCCTTTTCGCAAAAAGGGTACAAAGTACAGTACTTTGAGCGGTATATTTCGGTGGCGATCCTTCGTGCTAATAATTAGCAAGGGCAGCATTGAGCAATAAGAGAGGTGATAATCATCAGTTCAGTACCTGGCAGTAGTACAAGATTGTACACGAGCATGGAGTTAGTAGTATCTCCTGGGCATCACTAGCTAGCTAGCCTTTATATTAGGTGCATGCAGGCGCCGGTGCGATTGCATTCTTTGCTTGATTAACTGCAACTTTTATTGACAAAGCTCACACATGACACGCAAAGTTCCTGGATTCCCGGGTAAATATCAGGTACCGCACTGATTTTTTTTTAACAGCCGCACTGATTTTTTTATTGACAGTGAAAAGCAACTTTTATTACTCAAATAATGTGAGGTCTTTTACAAGCTTTGGCATAAGAAAGTTGGGTGGATCATCCAACCAAGGCCCTAAAATTAACCTGGTTGCATGCCTAGCTAAATCATCAGCTGCCTCATTTGATTCCCTAGACCAGTGAACAAAAGTTGCTACCACTATTCCATAGCCAATCGAGCACAATCAGAATACACAGCCACTGCTAGACCTAAGGAGTATCCGCCTTGCAGCATTGCATCAATAACTACCACTAGATGACCGGTTGCGCTATCGCGCAAACGGCGGAATTAGGTTAGGATTAAAATCATAAGTTTTAGCTTATTTTAGTATATCACAGAAACACTATTTCATCGAGGTGTTGCAGGAAGATATGACAATTTATTACGCTATTACACTATTTTTTTCAGCTATTATGCTTTTGTATAAGTTGCTCCACCATATTATGGTTATTGTACCAAAAAAGGTAGCATCACAAAATAAGCATAAAAGGAAAATTACTATTGCAAGAAGTGGGTTTGAGATTTTAAGCCCCTTAACCGATACCATGGGAACCAAAAACTATTACAAATGTTTGCCTCACATAAACAATTTCCATCACTATTCTCAACTGATACCCCTCACCTCCATCGCGATTTGTGTTAAAACGGCTTTTCCTCTTACCGTTCCATGTTGTGGAGGGAGACGCCATGGTGGCGACATGCAGGAGGATGGCAAAGCTTCTAAAGTCAATGGTGAATGCAAATATAAATTGCTTCTATAACTAAAGCCGATGTGTTGTTTACTTCAAGTTTCCTCACTTTCAAACTGAGGCGATGGCATCGGCAGCATGTCCCACTCACTTTCAAACGATTGACCGCCACAGATTGACCATATCTTTTAAGATTAATCAGTTTATTAGAAAATCCGTTTTAAAATATATAATCCACCAATAATTTAGTGGCCACGAAGAACTGAACACGATGAATTTAAATGGTTCCCACGATGACAACGAAAGTTCCTTTAAACTGATAGCCCAAAGACTTGACAAAGCCTGATTAAGCATGCGAAAAAATTCCAAATTCACAAATATTTCCACAAAACAAAGTATTCCAATTTCTTATCACTTCATTTGCTTCCATAAGTAAGGATTATTTTGTGTCCTTTTCAAAAATATAGCAGCCACATGTGGCATCTTCAAAAAGACAAAAATGAACATCTCCAACCTCCAAGTCTTCTTGGACAGTTGAAGTATTAAAACCTTATGCATGGTCACTTGTAAAAACAATAAGAAAAACAGGACAAACTTTTCTCACAACTTCACTTGTCCCGAAGCGTTCCAAAGCTGGGATGGAACAATATTGTAAGTACATAAAACCTGTATATATCATAACCATATATTGTTACAAAACCTATGGATACAAACCTTTCGAACGAGTGGGTGAAGCAATATGGACAACTCACAAACTAATCGTTACAATATTTTTATTTTTCAAAGCATCATGCAATAAGGTTTTATTACTGCAAAGTTTGTCCAAATTCAGCTCTATCTGCACTGTGTGCAAGAACAAACATATACCGGAACAAGTGTTATACACCAGCATATACAATATAGGTACCATTCGATGGTCAAAGGGGAAAGTCATAAAGTAACACAAGAAAACCTTCTTCCTTCATGCGCTGATAAACGCATATGAATGGCTCCAATAACTACGGATTTTATAACCTAACTGATCGGTGTCGCTGTTAACTAAGTACCACAGTTCATCGAGCTCCATGGATAGATATCTGCAGTACCTCCTGTAG
The DNA here is from genome assembly GCF_019359855.2 of Lolium perenne. Classification (NCBI taxonomy): domain Eukaryota; kingdom Viridiplantae; phylum Streptophyta; class Magnoliopsida; order Poales; family Poaceae; genus Lolium; species Lolium perenne. Next base: position 23,884,428 of record NC_067244.2, on the reverse strand, counting down.
TAGTTTGCAATGATCAAAAGCGGTTGGAGAAAAGGAAGTACATCTGAAGGACAGAAGTTTGGAAGAAAAATCTATAACCTGGAATGGACACATTGCACATTACCAAAGATGTTCTAATATATCTTGAGCATCTACTTCATGCCTAACGAACATGCATATCACTTTATAGGGCAGGAAACCAAAACGTTGACAAAAAGATTGGTACCCATTGTGGATATAGAGTTATAGACCTATCAAAAGGATCAAATAGTTAGAGGTAGGGGCAATTGAAAGGTTCTTTCGATCACATAGTGATGCGGAGTGATGCGGTTGGGATAGTCATTTTCTGGTAGGAGGGTTAGATGCCTTGAATAAAATAATTATAAAGCAATTAATAGGATCATACGAACGCAAGCACTTATATCCCAGTTTCTGTGAATGTATGCTTTGGTTCCATACTTTATTCTTCAACTTGGACAAGCCTCTCTGCAATTATAAAAATAAAAGTATTTACGTTGTCCTCAGTTTAGCAAAGATGTCTTGCATTCAGAACAGATTCTTATAGTGTTTTCCTGATTATTCTGTGTTGAATTTATAACAAGAAATGAAGAACTAATCAATATTTTCCATACGCAAGCAAACCGCCGCGGGTCACGAGACTTGCTATTTTTCCTAGGCTCTCTGACTGGGTTGGTTCCACCAATGCAATGTAAGATTGTACATGCTGAATGTTGATCTATATGAAGACCTAGACATAGCAGACCAGGATATTAGAGACTACACAATGGTATGCCACTACAAAAGAAGCGATTAAATATAACCTTGGGAAAATCATGTTAAGAAAATAAGTTCAGAAAGATGATTGAAGCAAGCACCACTTAAAAGAAGCCAACCGATAAAGCGCCAAACATAAGGTATATACAAAGGCAACATACCTGTAATGTAATCTATACACTACTAATTTGTTTTCTGGCAATCATGAAGTGGTAAAATATCTATATTTGAGAATGTACAACTGCACTAATACTGTATCAACCATGTGATACATACACATCTATTTTGGATCAATCTCATTTCACAATTTTCTGTTACCATACGAAATGATTCATTCGTAAATAACAATGTTGCGGGAGATATAATGAGATGCCCAAAGTAAACATAAAATAGAATATGGGAGCAGATCTGACTAAACTTACCTACTAACGTCCCATCTCATCACCCTTTTGTCCGCAGCATGGAAGGCCAACAGTCTCCAAATTTGGATTCCACACAACCTGAAAGACATCGCCTCTACAGCTGCAAACTGTGCAGCACAAAGTATCAGATGCTTAACTGCATATCAGTTAAGGATAGCAGGTAGATTAACTGACCAATGAAAAACAGAAAATTAAGACTGACGTAAAGAGGTAACAATAAAGAAAATCAGTCACAGTTGTCGGAAGCATGCAAGCTTCTTGATAGTTTTCACAAGTAAAATACTTAATAATTGCATCACAAGATGCCGTAGCCAAGATCCATTAATTGAACAGAATGAAGAACAATGAGTTGACCTGACAAAGTATGATATAAGCTATGAATAGGAAGCATGGCAAACTGAAAATGAGGAACATATATTTTTCACAGAAGTAAACCTTGGCACCAACATTAATGGTAAAAAGATTTACCTTCTTTCTATAATTTCTTTTATTTATTGTGGGAAGTGGTAGAACACAGCTGCAGTAGCAACAAAAATGGATATCTGAGCATTCATGCTATGATGTAGTGTAGGTTGCACTCAAACAAATTTTTAATAGAACTTGTAACGCCAACAAGAACCTATCTTTGCATTAAAACCACATTAAAAAATGAGGACAATATTAATGGTATTATTAAATAATAACCAATCAAGATAAGTGTGAGCATAGATAGAGAATTCATAAACTTGCATGTATAATTTAAGTTTAACCATAATTCTCCTCAAATGTTCCGTAATTACAGCCGGAGGAAAATAACACATATGAAAAATATTTTAATAAATAAAAAATAACAAACCAGACGGGAATCTTTTCATAGGAACATAGGCTTTAAGATGTTTCAAACACTGATGGCTAAAGCACTCAAGGATGGAAGGGATAAGGACCATAAATTCAAACTATGCAGTAACCATGCTTTAATCTAGGAATCTGCAAACTATCTAATGCCTAGTACAGATTTGCAGCAGTTAGTACTCATTCACATATGGGAACAAAAAACATTATCACCTTCAAAAATTTGTTGCCTTTGTCTTGACTCTTGAGTCTCAATAAATTTTCCTGTAAACAAAAAGTGAGTTGATAATCTCCTGCAATGGAACAAAGAGCTAAATAAATTAGCATCAAAGTAAACTGAGTTTGGTTTAGTATTCCATAAGAAAGTTGTTGAAAGATGGAGGGTCAAATCAAAGATACAGAAATGAAAGACATAATATCAGATGAAGCTGACATGTGCATGGTTAGTCGTATTATTAGGCAATACCAGCAACGGCAAGTGCATCCATATTACCACCAAAAAATATCAATTATTTTGACTGCAACGAAACTGATCAAAGCAAAATTACCATTTGTTTTGACCCACAACAGACTACTCCTTTGGAATCACAAAAGGTCTGACTTGACTACATTTAAACAGTAATTTTTTTATTTGGGGACAAACTGCTCAAGCGTGATCTAAAATCAATTTGAGTACTTGTTTTTTGATGAGTAAAGCAACGCTGCTTGGGGGGGGGGGGGACTTGCTCTGCTTATAGAATAGGGTTGGGGAAGAGGCAACCAGGACGGCGATGGGTGAGGGCATGGCCGAGGGAGGGAGGCCAGCACTGGTCGGCCTGTGCCCAGCACCTCCTTCACCCAACGCCACCCCAAGAGCCGCTCGCTGCTCCTCCACCTGCGGCCTAGCTCCGCCCTTCGCTTCTCCTCCTCCTCCAGCCCAGCGCAACTAACAAATAGACATGTCAGTTGCATGAAAAAAACTGAGACAAAACAATAAATTTCAAGTACATGTGACGTCTCTCACGGTTGTGAAGTAGAATCAGGAATAAAAACATGATTGTTGATCATGTATGCCATTAGATCAAAAGCTCCATGAAGGTATGAATGATATATTCATATATTCTCAAATGTGGCCAAGCGCGCACAACATATAGCAGAATAGGGAATGAATATGCTCTGTTGTAACATGCATGGTGGGGAAAGGATAGTCTTGTTGCTTAATGATGAAATTTGATATAATCAAGGTCTATTGCCTTCCCTTTAGTTGCTAGTTCCTGACCCTCCTAAAGAACCTAGTCATTCAACACAAAATTTTGCATTCATGCATATTTTAGCATTACTGAGGTCATGAATGTATATCTGATTATCTGAATACAAGGGGCCACAAAAACTAATATATTAAGATTGTAGGAAAGCATGTCAGAAAAATAAATAGAAACAACAAAGTCTGGAAACCTATGATCAGTCATTTCTGATATCTTGATTAAAAGTGAGCAGTAATTTTCTAGCTATGCATCAAATGCCAGAAATTGACAATACGAAGCAATATCAATGTTAAGAGTATAAATGCTTCTTTCTGCTCACTCTCCCTCCTAGTAATTATTTTTATTTCAAGAAATTTTCATGTTGATTCATGCCCTTCAGGCTCACCACGATGAACAAATAAAAATAGCTATGAGTATATATGAAAAGGCAAAGCACTATCAATTACCAATGCACCACAGCAATGTCACACAAATATAGTCCTATTAATAAACTAAGGCAGGAGATGATTCATTCCCTAGAGATGCAGAAATAAAAAAAAACTCACCTAGAGCTTAGGACCTTCGATGTGGCCATGATGGTGCCTGCAATATCACCTTCAGCATGCAATATCACCTTCAGCAGTGATTCTCCATCACCTAGCCGGAACCAAACATCATCCGGATATCATTTACTAAAACTAAAATATTCACGAAGCATATCAGACCAAGACAGCATGATATTTCCTAATATTTTCCTGGACCAAAGCTAGCTAATTACGTAATTCCTAACAAACAAATCTACCCAAATGTTGTAGGACTTATTAATGCTGCAGTTGGCGAACATGCCACAGCTGACAAAATCTGCTTCGCAAAAACATCGAGGATCCATTTCCTCGTCTTTTAGTGACTAAGCATCTGTTCACAACAGCAAGAAGAAACATGAGAAAGAGGACACTTTGCATCTGTTCTTATCAGCAGTGAAATCGGACCAAATAAGAATGAAACTAAGCATGTATTCTTAGCAAGAGGAAAGGCACATCACATGTGTATTGATTCTCGTAAGGCACGTTGAGAAATCAACCGAGAAATGAAATACTAATCATAGAAATTGTGATCACATATAAAATAAACAGATTAGAACTAAATCAATCTGAAGCATAAAACATCCAGTAAAAATTTCAGGGAAAGAATGAATCGTAGGACATGATGGGAAGATGGGGTGTGGATGAGAAGGCTGGAAGAAGCTCACCTGGAGGTGCTGGCTACGCCCCTAGTGGTAAATACAACATTAGCACCGGCCTTGAGAACTTTCTCAATTCGCTCCTTTGTTATTCAGATTCTGTACGAAAAGCAAGATATTAACATTTAGGTACACTACTGGACACCATTAAATAGAAAATAAACTGATTGTAAAGGATCCATCACAAGAATCAGTATTATACCGAGCATGACAATAGAGCACACACATTGCAAATTCCTTTGGGAGATCACAAAAAAATCAGTATAATATCGAGAAAAACTATCACAAAAACTGCAACTTTTATCCCTCTCTTACTCCACTGACTTTTAACCTAGTAGAATTCCACCTTCAACAATGTTCAATCCAGCCAAGATCTTGTCAGCAGACATGATGTGCACCGGTGGCAGATGTTCGAATATACACAAATAATGAACATAACTAAAAGCATCATAATTGTTATAGAAGAAATTCAACAAAGAAATAAAACAATTGTGTCTAAGAGCAGGTGATCGAGCAGGTGATCTTGTAGAACTCAAATGACACCTCCAATTGGTTCACCAAGACCTTCTTCAATTGCTAAAACAAAGAGAGGAAATTAAATTTTCCACAACCATAAGGTACTGGAACTGCATGCTGGCCAATGGCATCATATCTGAAAAAGTAACAATCTATTTTAGTCAAATGGTAGCTCCGAAATAAAATTATTTAAAAAATATGAACAAATTATTCAAATAGGCCAATATGAACCGAATAGCCACAACGACCCAATTCAGGAAACACAAATAAAGCTACACAGCAAGAAAGAACCCAAGAGACAGTGAGAAGAGAGGCAATGTATTTGCATGAACATCATGCTTTTCCATTTTACTCATCTACAAAAATAATTTCAGAAAATTTCAGAACATTATACAGGGAGGCAATTTAACCTCAAAGAAGCCATGAAGTTGTAGCTGTTGACCTGTTGTACCAACAACACTGGTAGAAGTAATGCCAGTCTGCCAACTGTGGATTCATGGAGAGGAGCGACCGTGCATGGCGAGACATGCACCATCGCTCCAGCGCAGCTTCACTTGATCTCGATGCTAGCGACGCTGTCTTGATCTGAATTATCTGCATGATATAAATTTAAGAACAGAAATGATTATAAATAACACTAAACAAGGTAATTGACACCATGCTTTCCACCGGAAGATCCAAAAAAAGACTTGAAAAGCAATACTTTGGATAAAAATTATGGAAGATCGGCACAACACATGATAACAATGAAGTAAATGCAGTGCTTGCTCATGTTAGCTAATTCATTAGTGGTTGTAGCTTCAGCAAGGAAAAACAAGTTAGCATGAACCCCTGAGCTAATTTAGAGCAGTATCATTTCTAATTAGAAAACAAGATAAAGCTAGAGACCCTAGTAATCATATAAGAATCATGGGCATAGAGAGGGAACAATTTGGTTAACATATATAGATGCAGGAGCTAGGAAACGACATGTGTTAATATCAGTATACACGGCTTTATGTAAGTAGATGTAAGGCTCAAACCATGGATCATGCCATGCAATAGCAAACCTCTGTTATCACCAGAATTTGACCGGATCAGAGGTGGGCCGCGATTGGAGATGGGCTTGAAGAATATACATGGAAGGAATACATGAATCGGCCTTATATGCAAAGTTTGGGCTAGTTTGCCCGTGTATCTGTAATATAGTAGGATACGTGTCGATTAGATAGAGTTTGGCTCGTGCCCGATTGGGATTATTCCCACGTTAGAAAGTCTACGGACTATAAATATGTATCTAGGGTTTATGAAATAAACAACAATCACGTTCACCACAAACCAATCTAGGCGCATCGCCAACTCCCTTGTCTCGAGGGTTTCTTCCGGGTAAGCATCATGCTGCCCTTGCGATCTAGGCAGTACATGTTTATTCGCTGTTCATGCGTTGCTCGTGCTGAAGCCTTGTTGATGGCGAGCAACGTAGTTATCTTAGATGTGTTAGGGTTAGCATTGTTCATCGTATCATATGCTATCGTCGTGCAACCCTTAGACGTCTAGCCGCCCTTACACCTATCTTAGGTGTAAGGGCGGCACCCCGCTTGATCATTATTTAGTAGATCCGATCCGTTATGATTGCTCCTTGTTCTTCAAGGATTAGTTTAATATCTACATAGTTAGGCCTTACAAACGGGTTGAAGGATCCAGTGGCGCGTAGGGTGTAGTTTGCTAGCCCTAGACAGGATGTTCCGGGGATCAACTTCGTGTTGGTTTTTAGGCCTTGTCTAGGGTCGGTTTACGATCACCGTGCGTGGCCGCCAGGCTCAATCACGAGTAGGATGTTCCGATTATGTGGTGAAAACCCTAAATCGTAGTAGGTCGTTTTAGCTTTATATTGATCAAGCAGGACCACCATATATTCGTACACCTCGTACGGATCATGGGTGGATCGGCTCTTTGAGCCAATTCACAGGACAACCTGAGAGCCGATCGAGGCTCGTATTTAATGTTTACGTGTATGCCATGCAGGAAACTAAGCGAGGCACATCCATCACATTCCTGACCAGGTATAGGTCAGGTGGCACGCCCTTGCACCAGCATCGGACGTGCGTGCCGAGTCTTTGCGGGCCGTCGCTCGGAGGGACCAGGGCCAGCCGCAGTCCTGGGAGCCTCCCGGCTCTACTGTGTTGCCCGTCGCTGCTCGCCGGTGGGTTTCTGACCGCAACACATTTTGGCACGCCCGGTGGGACAGTCTTCGACATCAACCGCATCGCCATCTACATCTGAGATGGCGGAAGGCACTCCAGTCACATACGAGTATCTGACCGAGGAGCTCAAGAAGAAGTATGACGAGGTCAAAGCAATCCTCGAAGCCGACCTCATCGGCTCTTTTCACAGAACCCGCTCACATGGCATCAGGTGGAAAGGGTTCTCACCTGAAGGCGCGCTCGATGGAGTGGACCTGTCCGCCCCGTCAGAAGAACGCACCAGGTCTCTGCGTCAGGAGATTAACTTCATGGTAGCTCATTCGCTACACCGCCATTCTGAGAGCCTGGTGAACACTTTGGAGCGTGTCGCTCTTCGGGTGATCCAGGAAATCATGAGGCATCAGTACTCTCCGTCAGGACCAGTTCTAGGGACTCACCAAGGAGAGACGCCACTCCAGTCCCGACCGCCGCTGCCATTCACGTTGGCAGCACCAGAAGTGCCGAATTCACCGGCATACGCCGTTGACATGGTGGAATCACGTACCCTGGGAGGTGCCAGCCAAGATTCTCGTTCAACATCAACATGGTAGGACTTGGGCGCCACCCTGGTAAGGACAGAGACGAGGGCAGCTGCTCTCATAGCGAGGACAAGGAGGAAGCCGTTCCACGCGATCGGCTCCGACACTTCCAAAAAATCCTGGTTACAATCAAGATGAAGGCCGATTCCAGCAATCGGCCCGTATTATCCTTACCACACGTTCTCCCTGTATTTAGTGTCGACCTCACAGGTGACGGAAAGCTAGGGTATGGGTTTACATCGGCTGATGAGCTAGAAGAAGTCGACATCGGTCCTGGGGATAAGCCGCGACCAACTTTTATCAGCAAGAAGTTAGATCCACATCTTAGGGGTCAGATGATAGCTCTGTTAAAAGAATACCCAGATTGCTTTGCATGGGATTACACGTAGATGCAGGTTAGACAGGAGCATCATTGAACATCGGCTCCCCCTTAAGAAGGGATTTCGGCCGTTCCAACAATGAGCACGTCAGATGAAGGCCGAAATTCTGGAAGAGGTCAAGAAAGAGATCGAGAAGATGTTGGCCGCCGGGTTCATCAGGCCATGCAGGTATGCTGAATGGATCTCCGATCGTTCTGTAGAGAAGAAGGACGGCCGATGGCGTGTGGCCATCGATTTCCGAGATCTCAACAGAGCCACTCCAAAAGATGAATATCCGATGCCTCGTGGCGTAAACGTTGATCAATGCAGCTGGCCACAAGGTGTTGAGCTTCATGGATGGCAACGCCGGCTATAACCAAATCTTCATGGCTCCAGAAGATATACACAAGACCGCATTCAGAGTACCAGGGGCAGTAGGCTTGTTTGAATATGTAGTCATGACCTTTGGGTTGAAGAATGCTGGTGCAACGTACCAGAGAGCCATGAATTATATATTTCACGACCTGATCGGCAAGTTGGTGGAAATCTACATCGATGACGTGGTAGTCAAATCTGTCTCCATGGAGGGACACTTGGATGATTTGCGACTCATCCTAGACCAAACTCGGAAGTTCAGACTGAGAATGAATCCAAAGAAGTGTGCTTTTGGTGTGACGGCCGGTCAGTTCCTAGGTTTTCTGGTTCATGAACGGGGAATTGAGATCGGCCTGAAAAGTCAAGAGGCAGTGCGTACCATGCAGCCGCCCACCACGAAGAAGGAGCTCCAACGTCTTACCGGCAAGATCAACTTCGTCCGACGATTCATCTCTAACCTGTCAGGACGAATCGAGCCGTTCATAGCGCTGGTGAAAATTAAATCTGATGACGAGTTTCACTGGGGGGGCAGAACAGCAGCAGGCGTTTGATGAGATTAAGCGGTATCTGACAACGCCGCCTGTGCTAGTTCCACCCCAACAAGACAGGCCATTCTATATCTACTTATCAGTAGCTGACACGTCCATCGCTTCGGTGGTGGTGCAACTCTATGAGGGTGTTGAAAAGGTCGTTTTCTACCTCAGCAGAAGGATGTTGGATGCGGAGACAAGGTATCCTGAGGTCGAGAAGCTTTGCCTTTGCCTGTTCTTCACCTGCACCAAGCTTCATCACATCCTTTTGACGGCAGAGATCATCGTCATATGCAAGTCAGACATTGTCAAGCACATGCTGTCGGCCCCTGTTTTGAAAGGCCGACTTGGTAAGTGGATGTTTGCGTTGTCGGAGTTCGATCTTCGGTATCAGCCTGCGAAAGCAGTCAAGGGACAAGCGTTGGCCGATCTTATAGCTGAGCGGATTAATACTAATATAGCAGCATTATCTGTACGTGCATGGGCTATGTTCTTCGATGGATCGGCTTGTGACGATGGTTGTGGCATCGGCATTCTGCTCGTGTCGCCTCGGGGGGCAACATATTCTTTCGCCATCAGGCTATCTACCCCTTGCACCAACAATGTTGCTGAGTATGAGGCAGTGTGCAAGGGAATGGAGTTGCTTTTGGAAGCCGGGGCAGAGGCAGTGGAGCTTTTTGGAGACTCGAAGTTGGTGATCTCCCAACTCACGGACGAATACAAGTGCGAGAGTGAGTCACTTTTTCAATATTGGATGGAATGTCGTGAGCTGATGACACATTTTCGGTACATCAATTTCAATTGGGTCCCAAGGTCTCAGAATACCGACGCCAATGATCTCGCACAGATGGCATCGGGATACAAGGACGTACCAGACGGGTCAGAAGTTCAGGTGCAGTTCCTGGAACAGGATGATTGGAGAGCCGATATCTTCAATTATTTGAAGGATCCGGCTCGGGGGGCACCTAAACGGATAAGATACAAGGCTACGAAATATGTCCTTATAGGGGATGACATGTTCTACAGGACGTTGGAAGGGTTACTACTCAAATGCCTGGGACCAACTGAGTCTAATCGGCTCTTACATGAGGTGCATGAAGGCGCCTGTGGAACTCACCAATCGGCTCATAAGATGAAGTGGTTAATTAGGCGATCAGGGTTTTATTGGCCTACCATGCTTGAGGACTGCTTCAAGTACTACAAGGGATGCCAAGCGTGTCAGATGTTCGGAAAAATTCAGATGGTACCCGCATCAGCGATGAACCCCATCATCAAACCTTGGCCATTTCGAGGTTGGGGCATGGATATGATCGGCAAAATCCATCCTCCGTCGAGCAAAAACCACGAGTGGATTCTGGCCATTACAGATTATTTCACCAAATGGGTGGAGGCCGTTCCCATGAAGAAGGTAAAATCGGAAGATGTTATCCAATTTGTCAAAGAACATGTCATTCATAGGTTCGGGATTCCCCAAACCATCACGACCGATGGAGGTTCGGTTTTTGTCTCTAAAGAATTCAGAAAGTTCTGCGATGACATGGGGATTAAGCTAATCCGATCATCTCCATACTATGCTCAAGCCAACGGGCAAGCCGAAGCATCCAATCAAAGCCTGATCAAGCTGATTAAGAGGAAGATCGACGAGAACCCTAGGGTGTGGCATGAGACGTTGTCAGAAGCTTTGTGGGCCTATCGCATGTCATGCCATGGAGCTATAAAGACTTCGCCGTACCAGCTTGTCTATGGGCAGGAGGCCGTATTACCTTGGGAAATTACGGCTGGATCGAGATGTGTCACGTTTCAGAATGACCTGACACCTGAAGAGTATGCAACCCTGATGAGTGATACTATTGAGGATGCAACGGAACTCGGACTTTGGTCGTTGGAGAAGATTAAAGAGAACAAAGCCAGGGTAGCTCGGGCATACAATAAGAAGGTGAGACCAAAGGAGTTTCAAGTTGGTGATCTAGTATGGGAAGCCGTGTTGCCACTAGGAACCAAGGATAAAGCATATGGCAAATGGTCTCCTAATTGGCACGGTCCTTACAAAGTCATCCAGGTTCTGAAGGGCAATGCCTACATGCTTGAACAGTTGGATGGTGTGAAGTTCCCAGTGGCCGTCAATGGCCAACATCTCAAGAAGTATTTCCCAAGCATGTGGGATGATGGACAGTGAGATATGGGGGCCGATTTTAAATCGGCCGGTAAAAAAGTAATGTGTGTGTGTACATACAAATCACAGCCGATGCACAGACATCGACTTGAGAAAATATGCGAAGACAACAGTATGCTAGTACAGCCGATGCACGGACATCGACTTCAGAATAATAAAAGCCGATGCATTGTTATCGACTCTAGAGGAACAAGCTCAATTGAGCAGGTTAACAGATCGGATTCAGATCAGAGATCATGATATTTGAGATAAATCTCCTAGTGGATTTACTGAGGAGTTGAATCTGTGCAGTTAAGGTTGGAGGATGGTTTGAACATGGGCTGGACCTGTTTGACCATGTGAATAGGCAACTAGTGCAAGCCGATGCCCTGCCATCGGCTCTCTGAACAGCGACTTCGTTCGACAATCGGAAAAGTTGACAAGAAAGCAAAATTAATGGGGAAATACTTCTTCATTGATAATGGGATTTCTTACAAAGAAAGAGCCGATTGCTCGAGGAAGGAAGAACAAAAGAAAGGTCTATTGACCAATCTACTACTACTAGGCCTATACTAGTCGATCCTAGTCTACGGGCCGTCGCTGCCCTCGTCGTCGTCCTCGGAGCTCTCGTCGGCACTGCTGCCGGCGGGCTCCTCGTCGCTGCTCCCGTAGCCCTCTACGGGAGCTTCATCCTCCTCCTCGTCGTCGCTGTCGTCGTCATCCCACCAGGTGCGGAGGTTTCGCCGGCGGGTAACCCTCGAGGGAGTCGTCGTCGTCGTCTTCCTCCTCCTCTTCCTCAGAAGAGGTGTAACCGTCCCAGGAGAACGAGTCGTCCTCGCTCTCCGACTCCAGCTCCCCATCAGCAAGGAACTGGAGGTCTTCATCTTCGCTGGTCAAGGACTTGTCGTCCTCGGACCCGACGGAGGAGGCGTGGTCCTCCCGATCCCACTCCTCCGAGGCGCGTATGTCCTCCGGCGTCTGCTCGCGGGAGGAGGAAGACCGGTAGGAAAGACCGGAGGAGGAAGAGGAGGAAGATTCCATGGTGGGAGAAGGTTTTTCGAGTGCTACAGAGGAATAGAGGATGAGGAGGGGATAGAGAAGCGAATTGCTCAATGTGGGTAAATAAAAAGGATACGGTGGAGATTCAATGCCACAGCAGTTTCCGAGGAAGTGGTGCCCAAAGAAAAAAAAATTGCCAGGTCACGCGGAGAAGCGGAGGAGGCAAGGCATCATGATGATGGATACTGCGACGGTTCTGCTCTGCCACGACATGACCCGACGAAGGAAAAGCAGAATGATTTTGGAATTGTCATTTCCAAAACCAGGGGGGCATGTGTTATCACCAGAATTTGACCGGATCAGAGGTGGGCCGCGATTGGAGATGGGCTTGAAGAATATACATGGAAGGAATACATGAATCGGCCTTATATGCAAAGTTTGGGCTAGTTTGCCCGTGTATCTGTAATATAGTAGGATACGTGTCGATTAGATAGAGTTTGGCTCGTGCCCGGTTGGGATTATTCCCACGTTAGAAAGTCTACGGTATAAATATGTATCTAGGGTTTATGAAATAAACAACAATCACGTTCACCACAAACCAATCTAGGCGCATCGCCAACTCCCTTGTCTCGAGGGTTTCTTCCGGGTAAGCATCATGCTGCCTAGATCGCATCTTGCGATCTAGGCAGTACATGTTTATTCGTTGTTCATGCGTTACTCGTGCTGAAGCCTTGTTGATGGCGAGCAACGTAGTTATCTTAGATGTGTTAGGGTTAGCATTGTTCATCGTATCATATGCTGTCGTCGTGCAACCCTTAGACGTCTAGCCGCCCTTACACCTATCTTAGGTGTAAGGGCGGCACCCCGCTTGATCATTATTTAGTAGATCCGATCCGTTATGATTGCTCCTTGTTCTTCAAGGATTAGTTTAATATCTGCATAGTTAGGCCTTACAAACGGGTTGAAGGATCCAGTGGCGCATAGGGTGTAGTTTGCTAGCCCTAGACAGGATGTTCCGGGGATCAACTTCATGTTGGTTTTTAGGCCTTGTCTAGGGTCGGTTTACGATCACCGTGCGTGGCCGCCAGGCTCAATCACGAGTAGGATGTTCCGATTATGTGGTGAAAACCCTAAATCGTAGTAGGTCGTTTTAGCTTTATATTGATCAAGCAGGACCACCATATATTCGTACACCTCGTACGGATCATGGGTGGATCGGCTCTTTGAGCCGATTCACAGGACAACCTGAGAGCCGATCGAGGCTCGTATTTAATGTTTACGTGTATGCCATGCAGGAAACTAAGCGAGGCACATCCATCACCTTCCTGACCAGGTATAGGTCAGGTGGCACGCCTGCACCAAGATCGGACGTGCGTGCCGAGTCTTTGCGGGCCGTCGCTCGGAGGGACCAGGGCCAGCCGCAGTCCTGGGAGCCTCCCGGCTCTACTGTGTTGCCCGTCGCTGCTCGCCGGTGGGTTTCTGACCGCATGATGTCTATGCCCCCCTCCTTTCCTGTAGACAGTGTTGGGCCTCCAAGAGCAGAGGTTTGTAGAACAGCAGCAAGTTTTCCCTTAAGTGGATCACCCAAGGTTTATCAAACTCAGGGAGGAAGAGGTCAAAGATATCCCTCTCATGCAACCCTGCAACCACAAAGCAAGAAGTCTCTTGTGTCCCCAACACACCTAATAGGTGCACTAGTTCGGCGAAGAGATAGTGAAATACAGGTGGTATGAATAAGCAGTAGCAACGGCACCAGAAAAGTGCTTTGCCCAGGACAGTAAACAAGCAGTAGTAACGCAGCAGTAGTAACGCAGTAAAACAGTAAACAAGCAGCGATAGCAGTATTTAGGAGCAAGGCCTAGGGATTACACTTTCACTAGTGGACACTCTCAACATTGATCGCATAATAAATAACTCTTTCTCATATGTGCTACATACACTCTTTGTTGGATAATGAACACATTGCGTAGGATTACACGAACCCTCAATGCCGGAGTTAACAAGCTCCACAATTCAATGTTCATATTTAAATAACCTTAGAGCATAATAGATCATTGCAAAATAAACCAAGAACTAACATAGTGCACACACTGTCCACATTACACTATGAAGGAGGAATAGATCACATCAATACTATCATAATGATAATTAACTCCACAATCTACAAGAGATCATGATCATAGCCTACGACAAGAACCACATGGTGCACACACTAGTCACCTTTACACCATGCATGAGGAATAGACTACTTTAATAACATCACATGAGTAGCACACAACTAGTAGCGATACAAAGCTCATCATATGGATCTCAATCATGTAAAGCAGCTCATGAGATCATTGTATTGAAGTACATAGGAGAGAGATTAACCACATAGCTACCGGTACAGCCCCGAGCCTCGATGGAGAACTACTCCCTCCTCATGGGAGCAGCAGCGGTGATGAAGATGGCGGTGGAGATGGCAACGGTGTCGATGGAGAAGCCTTCCGGGGGCACTTCCCCGTTCCGGCAGCGTGCCGGAACAGAGACTCCTGTCTCCCAGATCTTGGCCTCGCGATGGCGGCGGCTCTGGAAGGTTTCTGTGGGTTTCGTCGAACGTATAAGGGTTTTCGCGACGGAGGCTTTAAATAGGCGAAGAGACGGCGCCAGAGGGTCGAAGGGGTGCCCACACCATAGGGTGGCGCGGGCCCCCCTGGCCGCGCCGGCCTAGGGTTTGGTGGGCCTGTGCCCCCTCTTTGGCGGTTCTCGTGTGTTCTGGATGCTTCCGGGTAAAATAGGAACCTGGGCGTTGATTTCGTCCGATTCCGAGAATATTTCGTTACTAGGATTTCTGAAACCAAAAACAGCAGAAAACAGGAACTGGCACTTCGGCATCTTGTTAATAGGTTAGTTCTAGAAAATGCACGAATATGACATAAAGTGTGCATAAAACATGTAGATATCATCAATAATGTGGCATGGAACATAAGAAATTATCGATACGTCGGAGACGTATCACCGCAACAACCTCAAGCCATCATATTTGATAAATAATGTTTTTCAGTGCATGATTGATACAGAAACACACCACTGCAGTTTTTTTATCAACCATGAACACTGTCTGCTATCATTTAAACCTATGTTTTGATTTATCAAGTCGACATGCATCCCATTTATGAATCAAACAAACAGACGAGCATAACCTTCAAGAGGATGGGCTCAAAATTGCCTAAATAATCTCAGAACCTCACCCAATGTACCTCATCAGGCTTGGTTGAATTTCTCCTTCTTCTATTTGATCAAGATTTTTCCCTCCCGGTAGCATCCAGCCTCCGGACATGAATCTTGTGCCTCATCTTGAAATCAAAGCAAGGAAATCAGAAATCTAGATGGAAGAAGCGGAAAAGGAAGCTAGATGTGAATACTAATGGGAAAAGAAAAGAATCAGTCACAAGTGCAGTTGGTGAGGAGCAGTATCCCACCTGGTGAGGAGCAGCATCTCACCTGGACCAGACGGAGACGAGCATGTACGGGGACGGCAGCACGCAAAGGTTAAAGACGAGACGGATCCACAGCCGCCGCATCCCTTCTTCCTCCTCCATCCTCTGTCCTCCGTCAGCCACCACCGCACATGTTTTCCCTCCTCGTAGCATCCAGCCGCCGCCTGTCGTCGCTGTGCCGGAAGACGATGTCGAGGTCGGCGGAAGAGGAGAGGATGAGGCCGCCCTCCTCCGTGCTCCTGCTGCACCTCCTCCAGCCCACGACCGCGGCCGTCCTCGTCCGGCTCCATCCCGACGTCGGCCCATCGAGCGAGAGGAGCTCCAGATTGGAGAGGAGCCCGGTGCCTCTGGTCGCGCCGCCACCGCTGCCTCCGGTCATCGCGGGTCCGTCCCGCGTCGGCCCGTCTGTGGCCGCGCCCGGCCCTCCGGTTGCCGCCGCCATCCGCCCTCCTCCTTGAACTCGCCAGCCACCCCGCGCTGGCCCGTCTCTCGCCGCGACCGTCGCCTCCGCCGTCGCCGCCGCGGATCCGCCTGCCGGCCGGTCTCTCGCCGCGCCCGTGCCTCCAGCTGCCGCCGCCACCGCCACCGCCTGTCGTCGCGGATCAGGCCCGCGTCGGCCCGTCCCTGGCCACGCCCGGCGCCTCCGGTCGCCGCCGCCATCCGCCCTCCATCTTGATCTCGCCGCACGCCGGCGCAACGGAGCGACGGATGGTGCCTCAGCCACGCCTCAGCGACGAGGGCGAACATGGAGGTGACGAGCGGCGCGAGGAGGGCGACGTGGGCGATCTTGGAGACGGCGACCACGACGGAGTAGAGGTGCGCGCTCCACCGCGCCTCCCCATCTCCAGCGATGCGAGCTCCAGCGCCTCTGCCCGGTCTCCTCTAGAAGCTCCTCACGGCGCCTCCCTCGCTGCGCATCCCCGGGGCCCTCGCGTGGAGGAGGCGGCGGATCGGGTTTGGGGGAGGGGAGGACTGGATTGGAGGAGGAGAGGGAGGCACGGGATTGGGGAGAGGTAGCTCTCGGTAAGGCTAGGGTTTTCACCGTTTTCATTTTCTGATCGACGCGAGCACGGACGCTCACCATCTCAAACAAACGGCCCCACACAGGTACGGGCCCAGCCGTCATGCACCCAGAACAAGTAGCGGCTGGTGGGACAAAAATTACCGTATCCAACGGCTGAGATGAAAAGCGGGATTGGGAAGTTACTATGCTGGGTGAAATGAACGCACGAGATGGATTTGCCCCCTTTGGATGGCCTGGTTGGCCGGGTCTTCTTGGAGCTTTTATAGGAGAAACTAGATGACCCGTTGCGCTATCGCGCAAATGGCAGAATCAAGTCATAATTTAAACCATAAGTTTTACCTTATTTTAATACTAAGAATTAACTCGAAATTTAAGTACTTTAATATCTTGCGGACACATCATTCTATCAAGGTGCCATAGTAAGATATGACAATTTAGTACGATTTCGCACTAATATTTTCAGTTTTTATGTTTTTGTATAAGCTCCTCCACTAAATTATGATTATTGTACCAAAAGAGGGAGCATTGTAAAAGAAACATGAAAGGATAATTACTAATTTCAAGATAAATGTATCTACTTCAAGAGAAAAGAGTTGATACCACATTTTTTATGGTTAGAAGTGTCAATTTTGAAAGCATATCTGATATTGGGTTATGTGTGCGCTTCCACTTTTACGTTCTGATCGTGCTTGATGTACTAATATTATTGTTAGCAAAAACACGGTGAAAGACATATTGGTGGTTCTCTTGAATCTTGTTCTACTAACGAAGAATATTTGAACCAAGCAGTTGCAGGCATTATGAAAAGTATTTATGTTGTAGCATGTAACCAAACAAAATGACATACAATGGAAGACCTTTAAAAAAAATTGAAGTGTAGTCTCAAGTATCAAATAAGTGATATAGTAATGATATAAATAATAGGTAGGATTCAAAGCATCGCATTCCCTTTGGAAATGAATCGCACTTCTGTTGAATGTAAGATCAATTCCCAAATTGCTCATTTGGGCAGTATTCGTGCAGGTGAGTGCCTATTTGAAACATATTCGTGTAGCTGAGTGCCAAGCTGAGTGCTAGAATCGATATGGAATTAGAAAGGGTGTGTCACTTACGCATATACGAGGGTTGGTCCTAAAATGATTGGGATAATCGGCTCCTTGTTCTCCGTTGTCTTGAGAAGAGAATTCTAATTATTTTGTAATAGAGGTAAATAAATTAGTGGTGGTTATTAATTTTCGAGGCACATACTATAACCAATAATGCAAGGAAATAGAAAAAATGTCCCTAACGCCACTTGGGATAATGGTCCAATATTCATACCGGCTCCATATAAGAAGGATTGAGATCAAAGCAGCTCCATATAAGAAATGGATTGAGATCAAAGCGTCCCCTAGAAAAAATAATGAAATCTCCTAAGCAGAATGATATAAAATTATTCATCTTGCATCACCACACTCCTTCCGTTTGACAGACGATCAACCAGATTCAGAGGATGAACATAGATCATAGAATACTCATGGGAAGGAGAAACTTCATAACTCCATAGCTCTTGGAGCGCATGCTTCCGACAAGTTTAAATGGTTCAACATTTCTAGCATATTTTTCGGCTTGTCACATACACATAGGGAATCAGCATGACGCACCGAATGCTTAGCACACTCATGGATTGAGGATGGTAACATGCTCCACCCTTTGAAGCATGTGGTATGGTGAAGGAACAAGCAACATCTCCACTATTTCACAAATGTTAATAAGCCATCTGAAAAAATTATTGCCCTTATACTTTGCTACAAATAAGAATACATGGAAAACTCATTTGCTTCATTTGCCACAACTGAGTCAAATAATCATGGAGCGGCGAGACGGCGAACAGTGGCAGGATGCAGTATCTTGGTGCTTGATACTATCTTTCT
Organism: Lolium perenne; assembly: GCF_019359855.2. Lineage (NCBI taxonomy): Eukaryota > Viridiplantae > Streptophyta > Magnoliopsida > Poales > Poaceae > Lolium > Lolium perenne. The sequence continues at coordinate 23,865,851 of NC_067244.2, read as the reverse complement.
ACTATCTTTTTTGAACAAGGCCACTAAAGTAATCTGCAGAATAGATATACAGATAAGAAACTAAACACAGAGCAATCATAGAAATGGGTAGCCAACAACAACAAAATTCTAAACGGGTAACCATAAAAATTTATTTGAATCATACAATCCCCGTAGGCAAGCTGATGGAGTTCAGAAAAATAGCTCAGCTCAGATTTGTACATGTACACTTCATGAGTAAACCTAGTAGATAATACAAAATATCATAGGCTGCTCACCATGGTATTGAAACGAGTATTGGTCCATTCCCAACTTGAACCTAAAGCTACATATGGGTAAGTTGAAGGCCTGAAGCAAACAAGGCATAAATCAATAATATGATGCTTGTTCCAGTAAGCAAACAAGACAAAAAAAACTAAACTAAATACTCTTTTTATTGGTTTCATGTGAGAGCCAACTCCTACAGTTATGTTTTATTCCCATAGAGCAGAGATGTCATCAGAGTTATTTAACTAACCGGTTAATACATAGAAAGTATAGGCAACCAATATGACTAAGCATTATGCTATTAAAATGGGAATATATATCAATTATGGTGATTCAAAAGATTTTCCTCATCTACAGAGAACAGAACCTTGACCATATCAAGAATATTTCTAGTGTTGGATCTCCGTCTGCACAAAACAAAATGATAATAGCCTGGGTGGGAATAGTTTCTCCATCAAGATTACCTATTTATCCAAGGGGTTTCCTAATAAAGGTTTAGTTTTGTATCAAAATCCTACCTTTCAGGTACAAGCATACATCTATAAAATTTATGAAATTCAAAAGAGAAGCATAAAAGCAGTATTACTCAGGGAGCATGACCTGGCTGGGCCGACTTATCGAGCTGCAACACATGCCGTTGTGTCACCCCAACCAACGGCATATCTTCTCCGAATGAATAGTGAAAAAAATGTCATTGGACCAGATAGCAAAATAAGTAGTTCAATACTAAGAATTGGTTGTAAAGGGGAAACACAGGTTCAGTAGTATTTCACAGAAAAAGCAAAAGCACCTCCAAGAACGAAAGAAAATAAACCTCGATATTCGGTTGTACATTTTGACATGGGCACACGGCCTCAGCTTCGTTTCTCCTTCCACCATTTCAAATCCACCAGCACCGTCCAAATTCCTTACAACAAAGCTTTATTATCCCAGCATAAATAGACATACCAGGCATCACTGAACTACTGCTCAAGGATGTGCTCTTCCTCTTTCTCTGCACATCTATACTTGACGCCTTGATGCCCAGGTAGTCCAATTACACTGACCAGTAATCCTCCATGCTCCTGTAAGACTTGTTTCTCATTATAAGCATGCATGTGTTATATCAAAAATAAGCAAGGACAAACCAACCAACCCAACACGGAAAAACCACATAACTCAGTATGAGCAAAATAATCATCTAAGGGGCGAAAAGAACATAACACAAGGGGGCGGCCACCGGACATAGTCCTGTATAGCCAAAATAGCAATTCTCAGAACCATAGAATTCTGCACATGTATCATATATAATTCATGGATCAGCAGTGTGGCTTCTTCGTAGAATATAAATGTGAAGAGAACAAGCAAGACAAATAGTACAATAGGGCTCTGCATATCATGGATCAGAATCAATGAATTCCCACCTTGTAATAATCAAGCTCTCTAAAAAGCAACATGTGTGAATGGTTATGTGTGAATGGTTACCTTGGCAGCATTGCTCCGCAAGAATTCGACAGGTAAGGATGGTTGCTCATGTTCTTGCCAAGAGGATAAATTTCAGGCTATCAGTGTGCCACCAGGATCAATGAAGAACTCTGAAGAGTCACCAAAACTTGCAAAATGTGGCTCCGTTTTCAAATTACTACATAGCCTTGTTGTCAACAATGAGCTCACCAAGTGGCTCGAATAGGCTTTAGCAATGGAAGATCTTAAATGTCATGTACTCCATCCGTTCCTTTTTAATTGACTCGAATTTAGTACAAACTTATACTGAATCTAAGTCAATTAAAAAAGAACGGAGGGAGTATTAGTTTTCATGTAGCTGGAACACATGTAGAGGAATCAAAGCTTCTGAGTTGATTTACCTCAAGCTACCTTAGCCCTTGTATTTGTCATCAGAGTAAACTTGAGTCTCTAGGGTCCAACCAGGTCATCAGGTCATCACATAATCAAAATTGAAATTCCAGTGTCCAACTCCTCACTGCATAAAACCTGAAGCGCTCACACCCAAACAACATGTTCGACCTGCACATGGTCCATAGTAACAAAATCACTTCAAAGCCGCAATGACATAGGGAAGAGTTGAACCAATTTATAGCCAACACATGAAAAATTGCCACGCAAACACTATCTTTCATAAAAGCTCAACTTCATGATATGGGAAAGTTCAGCCAAGAAACAACAACAAAGATATTATTTCTATTAGCTGGCAAAGAAGCCATCAGAAGCAAAATGAAAGACCCCCATAATAAATATAGATTGGACGCATCTGAGTAGCTGGCCTCATATTCAATTAATTTCTAAAAACTAAAAATGCAAATTTTAATACCAACTGAACTTTTTGCAATTTTTATATATAAATTTACTACAATAGAGAGAAACAAAGTACCATATTTGTTCCTTTTAAGGATAAATCTATTTTATAAAAAACAATAGAAAGAGGCACATTGGTGTGCATCTGCTTGGTCATCTGCACCATACATCAGTGTGCATGTCAGGCAAGCATATAAACGCCCCATATTATCTATCTTCTCTCACCAAGCCAATTGCAACAACAACGATCAAGATATGCACAATTTACTAAAATGCACCCAGTGAATTTAAGTAATACATTAATTCTCTAAGAACTACACAATAATTCTTTCACTGCAATCCAATCAAGTAAGATATATGTGTCTGTATAAGGGTACCATGTTACTCAACAGGATTCAGTTGAACAAAAAATAAGAACAGAAAGTAGGCAGGCAAATGGTCGTGGTAGAAGCACAGGTACAAGCATAATTATTCCAGCTTCATAAGTTCCTAGCATATTCATTTCTTTAGTCAGCCCAAAGCATATATTTAAATGCAGAGAATACAAATTTTTTATCAGTACCGAAATCAGAGGCCAGGCCATCTGAATAAGCCTTCGCTGAAATATTAATGAATTCAGAGATACGCCAAAACTATGCTCTCAATTACATGATAAAACATAAGCAGACTTCCAATTATTACAATAGTTAAGTGATAATAAGGTAGTAGGATAAATAAAAAAATATTGAAGCCAAATCCACCACAGAATTAGCAGCATTGACGGAACAATGAAAAAAAATGAAAAAAAGGACTTGGGAGAGGTCAAGGGGACAGAATGATACCAAAACATGAAACCTCTCTCTCTCATGGCGGACTCATCATTCGTGGAGACCTGCAGGTCCACATCCCCTTGTCAATGTCAACAAAGCTGAAATTTTTGTAACTTGCTACCAATAATGAATACAAGGAGAACATGGAAGATTTAGTGCAATAAATATGAAACATGAATTTCCCAACTATACAAATTATTACATGGCCTGGACAAGTATGATGTCTGAGGCCGTACCGATCCTTCCAATAATATCTAGTTAATTTTTTTTGGAAATGCCTCGATAAAAAACTCCTAGCAAATGAGACCAGGAACAAAAGGATAGAAGAAAGTGGAAACAGTATACCTTCAAATATATGGCTTACTCAAGTTTTTGAATATCCCTTTACTCCTCTTCAGCTGCAGCTACCGCAATCTCCTTATCTCTAAAGGCAAAGAGTACAGAATAAGCAGAACACCTGATGCTTGGGAGCAGCAGAATAGTGAAACATCACATTCACTATGAACTAAATTTCCCGATGGAACCTATAATGTAACGCAGATAATATTAGTTCTTCTCATCATTTTTAAAAAGAAAATACTGAGAAAACTCACTATCTGGAATTAGAGTACATGTAGCCTAAGCATCTTTAAAAAAATTGCAGCAGTTCAGAGGATAAAGAAAAATAATGAAGACCTCACATTTATTTATCCAGGCCTATGTTTTAGTCACCATATTCTTATAAATAAAAGAAGAATTGCACTTTCTAAATTAGCAATAATTGAGCATATTGTCTCATATCACAGGGAATAATTATCACTGCAGACCAGCTGCACAATTACAAATAAATTCAACGCGGGAGAGATGACTTATACCTTTCCTGCGATGTTACCAACCACAACTCTTTGAGCGTTACGAAAGTCAGCGGCCACGCTTCCATGAGTACAAAAGAAAAGAAGAACAGAGGAACTATGTCAAGCAAAAATCATGTAGAAGCAAAACCTGGAAGGCGCAAGATATATGCAACTACTTACAAAGAACAAACGTTAGGCTGGATCACATTGGTTTAGAGAGATGATAGATGCGGATAAATTCCGTTGTTGGTTACCTTTTTCATTCCTTCATTTTGTTCTGAACTGGGGACTCCTTAGAAGGGAGCGCGGATAAAAATGAGGTTCATGCGCATATCAAAAGCTTTTCCTGGTACCTCCATGTGTATCTATGAAAAATTGCAGCAAAGAATGTGGAAAACCAAATCAATTATAAGAAAAGGAAGAATGTTACAGATGACTAAAATAAGAATATGCATTGGCAGTGAAACATAGAATGATATGCACAAGGAAAATACACATGATGCTACCAAATAAAGTATCCTTGTACTACCTGAGAGAGTGAGAGGAGACCTCACATAGATAACATGCTCCCAAATTGGCAGTGAAACATAGAATGATATGCACAAGGAAGAAGCACCAATGTAAAATACCATAGTTTTAGGGTGGTAAATGGCACATAGGGTAGGATGTACCCAAATTGGCATCGACAAAAGGGAAAAATCTACCAATGTAAGAACTTAAAAACCCAATGTCACGTTAGTTATGCATATCATTAAATGGACAAAATATTAGTGAAAAACGATACTGTACGCAGAACAATTAGAAAATATACTCACACGGCCGTCAAACAACCAGAAAGTCTATGCAGGTCAATAGACTTGAATTAAAACCAACAATAGATGAGAGTATAAACTACCAAGTCTATCCACAACGTTGCTTTAACATTACTTACCAACTTCACTTACTCTGTTGGCTGATGGGTAACAAATAGAGTAATAAACTACTATGAGGCTAGGGGAGAAATTCTCACACCACCGGAACATGTGCACCACTTCATAGGCAATATGAGCAGTAAGCTGTTTTGATATCTGAACAATAGCTTGGATCACTCGCCTACAGTACTGAAATATGCTGCACGGTTACTATAGGAGCAGCTCTCTGAAAATACCTAAAAGTATCAATAATGCCACATGTCAGCTTGCCTGGTACCGTTTCAGGAGGAAAAGGCATAAGCAAGAAATATATGTACAAAAAAGAATCTAAAAATCCCATTTATATACAAAAAGAAGCTAAAACCCCACAATATTGTATTAGTAATATTTCCAATATTTTTGCAGTCTGTGGAGCATGACTGTACCACCCCTATAAAACACCCCTATAAAATGTTGTACCAACATAAAGATAAATGTAGACAGGATAAAAAAGAAAAGTGGGGGAACTTACATGCACACTGGATAAATGAGATCACGAGAAGAGGCAGTGAATTAGTAAATTATCAAGCACCAAACACTATTACAAAGATAGACAGTGAATTAGTAAATTATCCAAAATTAGCACTCATTGTTTACAAATCTGAACCAAATTTGAATTGAAGAAATTAACAAATAAGAGAACAGATTCACCAACACAAGATAGTTAAATTATTCTATTTATGAACATTGCGATTAGTAGAATACAATACAGAGAAATTCAAAGTGACTACAAAACCAAGACAATCTTTCGAACACTCATCCTGACAGAGAAACATTCAAATGACCTCTGAATAGTAACCATAGATTTTAATTTATTAGCATTACCATGCGAAAACTAATATAAACTGGGAGTATTTGACATCCTTGAACAACCACACATGCAGCACCTATGAATGGTGAAGCAGATTTAGAGCAATCATGACTCAAGCAGTAAACTGTTTGACCATAATGCAATTTTTAAGTATCACCCATCTCTACACTAACCATGTAAAGCTGTGTGTAAATTAAGGTTCACATAATTAGCCATGATATATATCCAGTTTTTATTGAGAGGGTTTCATGCCCGTGGATAAAGATTATTTCCCGGCTCTGAATTGAGATGAAAACAGGAGGAATGCTACTGCTGGAGTGGCCTATACTGCATCGTGCCGGACATTATTCAACTATCAGCAGCCACTGCACGTGAATTCCAGGTGGCGTACACAAACCACCCATGGGGAACAATCGTAATAAATGGGCTACTGAAAAAACTGAGGAACATATTCTAAAGTATAGAATGTTACCTGATAGCACATTCATTAGCTGCTACAACTGCAGGTAGTGAAATTTCTAATAAAGAGCTCAACGATCTGATAACTCTCACTTTTGGGCTGCTTCAGATAACATTTAAGTGATGATATCATTAGGATCTCTGTTCCAATTATCCTAAACATGCTGCTCCTTGAATCTTCCTCTTCTCAACTTGCACTGAGAAGAGAAGCAACAACCATTGGAGGCGTACATGTGACCTGCTTGAAGCCTCCATTAGAGGCATTGATGTTGTCGTCATCTAACCTACAGACCATATGGAATTATATCCATGACAAACATACATCAGATCCATGTATTAAACTTGAATCCAGATAGACACACATCTAGCAGTAGCCCACAATGGCAACAACACACAACACACATCTAGCAGAACACAGATCCATGCCCTTCATCTTGCAGAAGCACACACACATCAGGAAGTAGCTCACAACGGCAACAACACAAGCACACTAGCATATACAATCGACAAGAGACAGAGAGAGGAAGCAGGAGCTCACTTGTGTGATGGAGATGAGAACGCCCTGAGAATGAGGGGCACAGGCGACGTGCATGTCCCCATGGCTAGTGGACGAGCTGCACGGGTGCAGCGAGCTCCCGCGGTTTGTCACCCTTCTTTGCACCGCCAACCACCGCGGGGAGATGAAAGGAAGCCACCAGCGGGAATCCACTGGCGCCGCCGGCGCCCTCGTCCAGGACCCGCTCTTGCAGCACCTCCTCTCGTCCGCCATGGTGGTTGTCCCGTCCGGCGCCGTTTGCTCGCCGCTGAACTGCGCCGGCGAGCTCTCGGGAAAACGACGAGCAACGGTGGCGGCTCCAGCAGGAGGATTGGCGGGGAGGTAAGGCTCGTCGATGCGCGGGCGAGCAGTGATCGAGACGGGCGGGAAATGGAGGCGGCGCCGGATCTGAGCGCCCTGTCGGCGCTGACGCTGCAGGTGGACCTCCTGCAGCTGCCGCCGGAGATCCCGGCCCCGGGCGCCTCCAGGATCGCCTCTTCACCCACTGGCTCTCGCTCCCCGACACCGTCGGCGGCGGGGTCGAACGAGGCTTGCAGGCTCCGACCCATCATCGGTTCCCTCTTCGCCGCTCTCCACCTCCTCCTCTTCCTCCGATTCGCCCCCCTCGAGCGGATCTCCAGGATTGAGAGAAGAGGAGGGGGATAACCTCTAGGGTGCGCACTGCCAGCCCCCGCCGCCGCTCGGTTGGTGCCTTCAGCCACCGCTGGACTAAATCGATGCGCTCCGCCAGCCGCCGCGGACACGTCGCCTCCGCGCGGACGTCTTCCGCTCCTGCCCGCGGTCCTCCAGTTGAGCGGCGGTGTGTTGCTTCCGAGCGGGGGAGAGGAAACAAGAGGAGGCGGCGGATTGGGGGAGAATGAGAGGAGGCGGGGCAGGGGATTGGGGGAGGAGAGGAGGCTCTCGATAGGCTAGGGTTTTCACCGTGGGCAGAAACGACGGGAGAAAGGCGACCTGAGCGAGTGATTTCGTCGCCTCTGCTCGTCGACCCCACGAACGCAAGGCCCCACCTGTCATGGACCTACTTAGACAAATAAAGAGTGAAAGAACAATTACCGCATCCGACGGTTGTGGTGAAAAGTGGGTTTGGAAATTTACTGTTGCAACGTGATAAATGCGAAGAGAACAAGCAAGACAAATAGTACAATAGGGCTCTGCATATCATGGATCAGAATCAATGAATTCCCACCTTGTAATAATCAAGCTCTCTAAAAAGCAACATGTGTGAATGGTTATGTGTGAATGGTTACCTTGGCAGCATTGCTCCGCAAGAATTCGACAGGTAAGGATGGTTGCTCATGTTCTTGCCAAGAGGATAAATTTCAGGCTATCAGTGTGCCACCAAGATCAATGAAGAACTCTGAAGAGTCACCAAAACTTGCAAAATGTGGCTCCGTTTTCAAAGTACTACATAGCCTTGTTGTCAACAATGAGCTCACCAAGTGGCTCGAATAGGCTTTAGCAATGGAAGATCTTAAATGTCATGTACTCCATCCGTTCCTTTTTAATTGACTCGAATTTAGTACAAACTTATACTGAATCTAAGTCAATTAAAAAAGAACGGAGGGAGTATTAGTTTTCATGTAGCTGGAACACATGTAGAGGAATCAAAGCTTCTGAGTTGATTTACCTCAAGCTACCTTAGCCCTTGTATTTGTCATCAGAGTAAACTTGAGTCTCTAGGGTCCAACCAGGTCATCAGGTCATCACATAATCAAAATTGAAATTCCAGTGTCCAACTCCTCACTGCATAAAACCTGAAGCGCTCACACCAAAACAGCATGTTCGACCTGCACATGGTCCATAGTAACAAAATCACTTTAGAGCCGCAATGACATAGGGAAGAGTTGAACCAATTTATAGCCAACACATGAAAAATTGCCACGCAAACACTATCTTTCAGAAAAGCTCAACTTCATGATATGGGAAAGTTCAGCCAAGAAACAACAACAAAGATATTATTTCTATTAGCTGGCTGATGTCTACGGGTGCTTCTATTCTTGTAGACAGTGTTGGGCCTCCAAGAGCAGAGGTTTGTAGAACAGCAGCAAGTTTCCCTTAAGTGGATCACCCAAGGTTTATCGAACTCAGGGAGGAAGAGGTCAAAGATATCCCTCTCATGCAACCCTGCAACCACAAAGCAAGAAGTCTCTTGTGTCCCCAACACACCTAATAGGTGCACTAGTTCGGCGAAGAGATAGTGAAATACAAGTGGTATGAATGAATATGAGCAGTAGTACGGCGCCAGAAAAGTGCTTGTCGGGCGTGCAGCTTGATGGTAGTAATATTGCAGAAGTAAACAAGCAAGAAAACAAGAAACAAGCAGCGATAGCAGTATTTAGGAACAAGGCCTAGGGATCATACTTTCACTAGTGGACACTCTCAACATTGATCACATAACAGAATAAATAGATAGATGCTAGACTCTACACCCTCTTGTTGGATGATGAACACCACTAACTGTGTAGGATTACACGAACCCTCAATGCCGGAGTTAACAAGCTCCACAATATTCAATGTTCATATTTAAATAATCTTAGAGTGCATGACAGATCAACATAACCAAACCAAGTACTAACATAGCATGCACACTGTCACCATCACACTATGAAGGAGGCATAGATCACATCAATACTATCATATCAATAGTTAACTTCATAATCTACAAGAGATCACAATCATAGCCTACGCCAAGTACTACACGATGCACACACTGTCACCATTACACCGTGCAGGAGGAATAAACTACTTTAATAACATCACTAGAGTAGCACACAGATAAATTGTGATACAAAACACATTGCAATCATAAAGAGATATAAATAAGCACTTCACTATGCCATTCATAACAGTGAATAAGTATTCTGTGAAATATAGCCTAAGAGACCCACACGGTGCACACACTGTCACCTTTACACACGTGGGACAAGGAGTCTCCGGAGATCACATAAGTAAAACCCACTTGACTAGCATAATGACATCTAGATTACAAGCATTATCATATGAATCTCAATCATGTAAGGCAGCTCATGAGATTGTTGTATTGAAGTACATAGGAGAGAGATGAACCACATAGCTACCGGTACAGCCCCGAGCCTCGATGGAGAACTACTCCCTCCTCATGGGAGACAGCAGCGTTGATGAAGATGGCGGTGATGTCGATGGAGAAGCCTTCCGGGGGCACTTCCCCGTCCCGGCGGCATACCAGAACAGAGACTCCTGTCCCCCAGATCTTGGCTTCACGATGGCGGTGGCTCTGGAAGGTTTTCTCTGGTTTCGTCGAACGTGATAGGGTTTTCGCGACGGAGACCTTAAGTAGGCGGAAGGGCGGCGTCAGAAGGGGTCTGGGGCCACCAGACACTAGGGCGGCGCGCCCCCCTCCTGGGCCGCGCCGCCACCATGTGTGGGCCCCCTGTGGCCCCTCTCTGGCGGCTCTCGGGTGTTCTGGAAGCTCCCGGGGATTCTAAGATGCTGGGCGTTGATTTCGTCCAATTCCGAGAATATTTCCTTACTAGGATTTCTGAAACCAAAAACAGCAGAAAACAGCAATTGGCCCGTCGGCATCTCGTCAATAGGTTAGTTCCGGAAAACGCATAATAATGACATAAAGTATGCATAAAACATGTAGATATCATCAATAATGTGGCATGGAACATAAGAAATTATCGATACGTCGGAGACGTATCAGCATCCCCAAGCTTAGTTCCTGCTCGTCCCGAGCAGGTAAACGATAACAAAGATAATTTCTGGAGTGACATGCCATCATAACCTTGATCATACTATTGTAAGCATATGTAATGAATGCAGCGATCAAAACAATGGTAATGACATGAGTAAACAAATGAATCATAAAGCAAAGACTCTTCATGAATAGTACTTCAAGACAAGCATCAATAAGTCTTGCATAAGAGTTAACTCATAAAGCAATAAATCAAAGTAAAGGTATTGAAGCAACACAAAGGAAGATTAAGTTTCAGCGGTTGCTTTCAACTTATAACATGTATATCTCATGGATATTTGTCAACATAGAGTAATATAACAAATGCAATATGCAAGTATGTAGGAATCAATGCACAGTTCACACAAGTATTTGCTTCTTGAGGTGGAGAGAGATAGGTGAACTGACTCAACATAAAAGTAAAAGAAAGGTCCTTCAAAGAGGAAAGCATCGATTGCTATATTTGTGCTAGAGCTTTTATTTTGAAAACATGAAACAATTTTGTCAACGGTAGTAATAAAGCATATGTATCATGTAAATTATATCTTACAAGTTGCAAGCCTCATGCATAGTGTACTAATAGTGCTCGCACCTTGTCCTAATTAGCTTGGGTTAACACTGATCATCATTGCATAACATATGTTTCAACCAAGTGTCACAAAGGGGTACCTCTATGTCGCCTGTACAAGGGTCTAAGGAGAAAGTTCGCATTGGATTTCTCGCTTTTGATCATTCTTCAACTTAGACACCCATACCGGGACAACATAGACAACAGATAATGGACTCCTCTTTTAATGCTTAAGCATTCAACAGGTAACATTCTCATAAGAGATTGAGGTTTTATGTCCAAACTGAAACTTCCACCATGATTCATGGCTTTAGTTAGCGGCCCAATGTTCTTCTCTAACAGTATGCATACTCAAACCATTTGATTGTGAAAACCGCCCTTACTTCAGACAAGACGAACATGCATAGCAACTCACATGATATTCAACAAAGGTAAAAAGTTGATGGCGTCCCCAGGAGCTTGGTTATCGCACAACAAGCAACTTAATAAGAGATAAAGTGCATAAGTACATATTCAATACCACAATAGTTTTTAAGGCTATTTTGTCCCATGAGCTATATATTGCAAAGGCGAATGATGGAAATTTAAAGGTAGCACTCAAGCAATTTACTTTGGAATGGCGGAGAAATACCATGTAGTAGGTAGGTATGGTGGACACAAATGGCATAGTGGTTGGCTCAAGGATTTTGGATGCATGAGAAGTATTCCCTCTCGATACAAGGTTTAGGCTAGCAAGGTTATTTGAAACATACACAAGGATGAACCGGTGCAGCAAAACTCACATAAAAGACATATTGTAAACATTATAAGACTCTACACCGTCTTCCTTGTTGTTCAAAACTCAATACTAGAAATTATCTAGACTTTAGAGAGACCAAATATGCAAACCAAATTTTAGCAAGCTCTATGTATTTCTTCATTAATAGGTGCAAAGTATATGATGCAAGAGCTTAAACATGAGCACAACAATTGCCAAGTATCACATTATCCAAGACATTTTACCAATTACTACATGTAGCATTTTCCGTTTCCAACCATGTAACAATGAACGAAGCAGTTTCAACCTTCGCCATGAACATTAAAAGCTAAGAACACATGTGTTCATACGAACCAGTGAAGCGTGTCTCTCTCCCACACAAGCATTTATTCAAACAAAAACACAAACAAAAGCACACAGACGCTCCAAGTAAAGTACATAAGATGTGACTGAATAAAAATATAGTTTCAAGAAAAGAAACCTGATAAGTTGTCGATGAAGAAGGGGATGCCTTGGGCATCCCCAAGCTTAGACGCTTGAGTCTTCTTGAAATATGCAGGGATGAACCACCGGGGCATCCCCAAGCTTAGACTTTTCACTCTTCTTGATCATAGTATATCATCCTCCTCTCTTGACCCTTGAAAACTTCCTCCACACCAAACTCAAAGCAAACTCATTAGAGGGTTAGTGCATAATCAAAAACTCACATGTTCAGAGGTGACACAATCATTCTTAATACTTCTGGACATTGCCCAAAGCTACTGGAAGGTAATGGAACAAAGAAATCCACCCAACACAGCGAAAGAAGCAATGCGAAATAAAAGGCAGAATCTGTCAAAACAGAACAGTCTGTAAAGACGAATTTTAAAATAGCAACAGACTTGCTCAGATGAAAATGCCCAAATTGAATGAAAGTTGCGAACATATCTGAGGATCACGCACGTAAATTGGCAGATTTTTCTGAGTTACCTACAGAGAACTCTGCCCAGATTCGTGACAGACAGAAATCTGTTTCTGCGCAGTAATCCAAATCTAGTATCAACCTTGCTATCAAAGACTTTACTTGGCACAACAATGCAATAAAATAATATAAGGAGAGGTTGCTACAGTAGTAAAAATTTCCAAGACACAAATATAAAAAAAATACTGTAGTAAAATAAACACATGGGTTATCTCCCAAGAAGTTCTTTCTTTATAGCCATTAAGATGGGCTCAACAATTTCAATGATGCTCGCGCAAGAAATAAGAGTTGAAGCAAAAGAGAGCATCAAGAAGCAAATTCAAAACACATTTAAGTCTAACATGCTTCCTATGCATAGGAATCTTGTAAATAAACAAGTTCATGAAGAGCAAAGTAACAAGCATAGGAAGATAAAACCAGTGTAACTTCAAAAATTTCAGCACATAGAGAGGTGTTTTAGTAACATGAAAATTTCTACAACCATATTTTCCTCTCTCATAATAATTTTCAGAGACATCATGAACAAATTCAACAATATAAGTATCACATAAAGCATTCTTATCATGAGCTATATGCATAAAATTTTTACTCTCCACATAAGCATAATCAATTTTATTAGTTGTAGTGGGAGCAAATTCAACAAAGTAGCTATCATTATTATTCTCATCATCAAATATAGGAGGCATATTGTAATCATAATCAAATTTATCCTCCATAACAAAGTGTACTAAAAGACCAATATCATTATAATCATCATAAATAGGAGGCAAAGTATCATCAAAGTAAATTTTCTCCTCAATGCTTGGGGGACTAAAAATATCATGCTCATCAAAGCCAGCTTCCCCAAGCTTAGAATTTTCCATATCATTAGCAACAATGGTGTTCAAAGCGTTCATACTAATATGTTCCATAGGTTTTTTAATTTTCGCATCAAACAATCCATGTCTTAAATCAGGAAATAGAATAAGAAGCTCATTGTTGTCCATTATGCCAAACTAGTGTAAACAAGAAACAAAAAGATGCAATTGCAGGATCTAAAGGAAATAGCTTCGAGCGCACACACAACGGCAACAGAAAAGTACTTAGTTACCTGGGACCGGAGTATGAGTGCCTTTTACCTTTCCTCCCCGGCAACGGCGCCAGAAAAGTGCTTGATGTCTACGGGTGCTTCTATTCTTGTAGACAGTGTTGGGCCTCCAAGAGCAGAGGTTTGCAGAACAACAGCAAGTTTCCCTTAAGTGGATCACCCAAGGTTTATCGAACTCAGGGAGGAAGAGGTCAAAGATATCCCTCTAATGCAACCCTGCAACCACAAAGCAAGAAGTCTCTTGTGTCCCCAACACACCTAATAGGTGCACTAGTTCGGCGAAGAGATAGTGAAATACAAGTGGTATGAATGAATATGAGCAGTAGTACGGCGCCAGAAAAGTGCTTGCTGGCGTGCAGTTGATGGTAGTAATATTGCAGGAAGTAAACAAGCAAGAAACAAGAACAAGCAGCGATAGCAGTATTTAGGAACAAGGCCTAGGGATCATACTTTCACTAGTGAACACTCTCAACATTGATCACATAACAGAATAAATAGATAGATGCTAGACTCTACACCCTCTTGTTGGATGATGAACACCACTAACTGTGTAGGATTACACGAACCCTCAATGCCGGAGTTAACAAGCTCCACAATATTCAATGTTCATATTTAAATAACCTTAGAGTGCATGACAGATCAACATAACCAAACCAAGTACTAACATAGCATGCACACTGTCACCATCACACTATGAAGGAGGCATAGATCACATCAATACTATCATAGCAATAGTTAACTTCATAATCTACAAGAGATCACAATCATAGCCTACGCCAAGTACTACACGATGCACACACTGTCACCATTACACCGTGCAGGAGGAATAAACTACTTTAATAACATCACTAGAGTAGCACACAGATAAATTGTGATACAAAACACATTGCAATCATAAAGAGATATAAATAAGCACTTCACTATGCCATTCATAACAGTGAATAAGTATTCTGTGAAATATAGCCTAAGAGACCCACACGGTGCACACACTGTCACCTTTACACACGTGGGACAAGGAGTCTCCGGAGATCGCATAAGTAAAACCCACTTGACTAGCATAATGACATCTAGATTACAAGCATTATCATATGAATCTCAGTCATGTAAGGCAGCTCATGAGATTATTGTATTGAATTACATAGGAGAGAGATGAACCACATAGCTACCGGTACAGCCCCGAGCCTCGATGGAGAACTACTCCCTCCTCATGGGAGACAGCGGCGTTGATGAAGATGGCGGTGATGTCGATGGAGAAGCCTTCCGGGGGCACTTCCCCGTCCCGGTGGCGTGCCGGAACAGAGACTCCTGTCCCCCAGATCTTGGCTTCGCGATGGCGGCGGCTCTGGAAGGTTTTCTCTGGTTTCGTCGAACGTGATAGGGTTTTCGCGACGGAGACCTTAAGTAGGCGGAAGGGCGGCGTCAGAAGGGGTCTGGGGCCACCAGACACTAGGGCGGCGCGCCCCCCTCCTGGGCCGCACCGCCACCATGTGTGGGCCCCCTGTGGCCCCTCTCTGGCGGCTCTCGGGTGTTCTGGAAGCTCCCGGGGATTCTAAGATGCTGGGCGTTGATTTCGTCCAATTCCGAGAATATTTCCTTACTAGGATTTCTGAAACCAAAAACAGCAGAAAACAACAACTGGCCCTTCGGCATCTCGTCAATAGGTTAGTTCCGGAAAACGCATAATAATGACATAAAGTATGCATAAAACATGTAGATATCATCAATAATGTGGCATGGAACATAAGAAATTATCGATACGTCGGAGACGTATCACTGGCAAAGAAGCCATGAGAAGCAAAATGAAAGACCCCCATAATAAATATAGATTGGACGCATCTGAGTAGCTAGCCTCATATTCAATTAATTTGTAAAAACTAAAAATGCAAATTTTAATACCAACTGAATTTTTTGCAATTTTTATATATAAATTTACTACAATAGAGAGAAACAAAGTACCATATTTGTTCCTTTTAAGGATAAATCTATTTTATAAAAAACAATAGAAAGAGGCACATTGGTGTGCATCTGCTTGGTCATCTGCACCATACATCAGTGTGCATGTCAGGCAAGCATATAAACGCCCCATATTATCTATCTTCTCTCACCAAGCCAATTGCAACAACAACGATCAAGATATGCACAATTTACTAAAATGCACCCAGTGAATTTAAGTAATACATTAATTCTCTAAGAACTACACAATAATTCTTTCACTGCAATCCAATCAAGTAAGATATATGTGTCTGTATAAGGGTACCATGTTACTCAACAGGATTCAGTTGAACAAAAAATAAGAACAGAAAGTAGGCAGGCAAATGGTCGTGGTAGAAGCACAGGTACAAGCATAATTATTCCAGCTTCATAAGTTCCTAGCATATTCATTTCTTTAGTCAGCCCAAAGCATATATTTAAATGCAGAGAATACAAATTTTTTATCAGTACCGAAATCAGAGGCCAGGCCATCTGAATAAGCCTTCGCTGAAATATTAATGAATTCAGAGATACGCCAAAACTATGCTCTCAATTACATGATAAAACATAAGCAGACTTCCAATTATTACAATAGTTAAGTGATAATAAGGTAGTAGGATAAATAAAAAAAAATATTGAAGCCAAATCCACCACAGAATTAGCAGCATTGACGGAACAATGAAAAAAAATGAAAAAAAGGACTTGGGAGAGGTCAAGGGGACAGAATGATACCAAAACATGAAACCTCTCTCTCTCATGGCGGACTCATCATTCGTGGAGACCTGCAGGTCCACATCCCCTTGTCAATGTCAACAAAGCTGAAATTTTTGTAACTTGCTACCAATAATGAATACAAGGAGAACATGGAAGATTTAGTGCAATAAATATGAAACATGAATTTCCCAACTATACAAATTATTACATGGCCTGGACAAGTATGATGTCTGAGGCCGTACCGATCCTTCCAATAATATCTAGTTAATTTTTTTTGGAAATGCCTCGATAAAAAAACTCCTAGCAAATGAGATCAGGAACAAAAGGATAGAAGAAAGTGGAAACAATATACCTTCAAATATATGGCTTACTCAAGTTTTTGAATATCCCTTTACTCCTCTTCAGCTGCAGCTACCGCAATCTCCTTATCTCTAAAGGCAAAGAGTACAGAATAAGCAGAACACCTGATGCTTGGGAGCAGCAGAATAGTGAAACATCACATTCACTATGAACTAAATTTCCCGATGGAACCTATATTGTAACGCAGATAATATTAGTTCTTCTCATCATTTTTAAAAAGAAGATACTGTGAAAACTCACTATCTGGAATTAGAGTACATGTAGCCTAAGCATCTTTAAAAAATTTGCATCAGTTCAGAGGATAAAGAAAAATAATGAAGACCTCACATTTATTTATCCAGGCCTATGTTTTAGTCACCATATTCTTATAAATAAAAGAAGAATTGCACTTTCTAAATTAGCAATAATTGAGCATATTGTCTCATATCACAGGGAATAATTATCACTGCAGACCAGCTGCACAATTACAAATAAATTCAACGCGGTAGAGATGACTTATACCTTTCCTGCGATGTTACCAACCACAACTCTCTGAGCGTTACGAAAGTCAGCGGCCATGCTTCCATGAGTACAAAAGAAAAGAAGAACAGAGGAACTATGTCAAGCAAAAATCATGTAGAAGCAAAACCTAGAAGGCGCAAGATATATGCAACTACTTACAAAGAACAATCGTTAGGCTGGATCACATTGGTTTAGAGAGATGATAGATGCGGATAAATTCCGTTGTTGGTTACCTTTTTCATTCCTTCATTTTGTTCTGAACTGGGGACTCCTTAGAAGGGAGCGCGGATAAAAATGAGGTTCATGCGCATATCAAAAGCTTTTCCTGGTACCTCCATGTGTATCTATGAAAAATTGCAGCAAAGAATGTGGAAAACCAAATCAATTATAAGAAAAGGAAGAATGTTACAGATGACTAAAATAAGAATATGCATTGGCAGTGAAACATAGAATGATATGCACAAGGAAAATACACATGATGCTACCAAATAAAGTATCCTTGTACTACCTGAGAGAGTGAGAGGAGACCTCACATAGATAACATGCTCCCAAATTGGCAGTGAACATAGAATGATATGCACAAGGAAGAAGCACCAATGTAAAATACCATAGTTTTAGGGTGGTAAATGGCACATAGGGTAGGATGTACCCAAATTGGCATCGACAAAAGGGAAAAATCTACCAATGTAAGAACTTAAAAACTCAATGTCACGTTAGTTATGCATATCATTAAATGGACAAAATATTAGTGAAAAACGATACTGTACGCAGAACAATTAGAAAATATACTCACACGGCCGTCAAACAACCAGAAAGTCTATGCAGATCAATAGACTTGAATTAAAACCAACAATAGATGAGAGTATAAACTACCAAGTCTATCCACAACGTTGCTTTAACATTACTTACCAACTTCACTTACTCTGTTGGCTGATGGGTAACAAATAGAGTAATAAACTACTATGAGGCTAGGGGAGAAATTCTCACACCACCGGAACATGTGCACCACTTCATAGGCAATATGAGCAGTAAGCTGTTGTGATATCTGAACAATAGCTTGGATCACTCGCCTACAGTACTGAAATATGCTGCACGGTTACTATAGGAGCAGCTCTCTGAAAATACCTAAAAGTATCAATAATGCCACATGTCAGCTTACCTGGTACTGTTTTAGGAGGAAAAGGCATAAGCTAGAAATATATGTACAAAAAAGAATCTAAAAATCCCATTTATATACAAAAAGAAGCTAAAACCCCACAATATTGTATTAGTAATATTTCCAATATTTTTGCAGCCTGTGGAGCATGACTGTACCACCGATACGTCCCAAACGTATCTATAATTTCTTATGTTCCATGCTACTTTTATGATGATACTCACATGTTTTATACACATTATATGTCATATTTATGCATTTTCCGGCACTAACCTATTGACGAGATGCCGAAGAGCCGATTCTTTGTTTTTCTGCTGTTTTTGGTTTCAGAAATCCTAGTAAGGAAATGTTCTCGGAATTGGACGAAATCAACGCCCAGGGTCCTATTTTTGCACGAAGCTTCCAGAAGTCCGAGGGAGAGACGAAGTGGGGCCACGAGGCGCCGCCACAACAGGGCGGCGCGGCCAGCAAGGGGCCCGCGCGGCCCTGTTGTGTGGGGCCCCCGTGGCGCCTCTTGACCTGCCCTTCCGCCTACTTAAAGCCTCCGTCGCGAAACCCCCAGTACCGAGAACCACGATACGGAAAACCTTCCAGAGACGCCGCCGCCGCCAATCCCATCTTGGGGGATTCAGGAGATCGCCTCCGGCACCCTGCCGGAGAGGAGAATCATCTCCCGGAGGTCTCTTCATCGCCATGATCGCCTCCGGATCGATGTGTGAATAGTCCACCCCTGGACCATGGGTCCATAGCAGTAGCTAGATGGTCGTCTTCTCCTAATTGTGCTATCATGTTCGATCTTGTGAGCTGCCTATCATGATCAAGATCGTTTATTTGTAATCCTTCATGTTGTGTTTGTTGGGATCCGATGGATATTGAATACTATGTCAAGTTGATTATCAATCTATCATATATGTTATTTATGTTCTTGCATGCTCTCCGTTGCTAGTAGAGGCTCTGGCCAAGTTGACACTTGTGACTCCAAGAGGGAGTATTTATGCTCGATAGTGGGTTCATGCCTCCATTAAATCTGGGACAGTGACAGAAAGTTCTAAGGTTGTGGATGTGCTGTTGCCACTAGGGATAAAACATTGATGCTTTGTCTAAAGATATTTGTGTTGATTACATTACGAACCATACTTAATGCAATTGTCTGTTGTTTACAACTTAATACTGGAGGGGGTTCGGATGATAACCTGAAGGTGGACTTTCTAGGCATAGATGCATGCTGGATGGCGGTCTATGTACTTTGTCATAATGCCCTGATTAAATCTCATAGTACTCATCATGATATATGTATGTGCATTGTTATGCCTTCTTTATTTGTCAATTGCCCAACTGTAATTTGTTCATCCAACATCTGCTATCTTATGGGAGAGACACCACTAGTGAACTGTGGACCCCGGTCCTATTCTTTACATCTGAAATACAATCTACTGCAATTGTTCTTTACTGTTCTTCGCAAACAAACATCATCATCCACACTATACATCTAATCCTTTGTTTACAGCAAGCCGGTGAGATTGACAACCTCGCTGTTACGTTGGGGCAAAGTTCTGTGATTGTGTTGTCCAGGTTCCACGTTGGCGCCGGAATCCCTGGTGTTGCGCCGCACTACATTCCGCCACCATCAACCTTCAACGTGCTTCTTGACTCCTACTGGTTCGATTAAACCTTGGTTTCTTACTGAGGGAAACTTGCTACTGTGCGCATCACACCTTCCTCTTGGGGTTCCCAATGGATGTGTCAACTACACGCATCAACCACCCCTATAAAACACCCCTATAAAATGTTGTACCAACATAAAGATAAATGTAGACATGATAAAAAAAGAAAAGTGGGGGAACTTACATGCACACTGGATAAATGAGATCACGAGAAGAGGCAGTGAATTAGTAAATTATCAAGCACCAAACACTATTATAAAGATAGACAGTGAATTAGTAAATTATCCAAAATTAGCACTCATTGTTTACAAATCTGAACCAAATTTGAATTGAAGAAATTAACAAATAAGAGAACAGATTCACCAACACAAGATAGTTAAATTATTCTATTTATGAACATTGCGATTAGTAGAATACAATACAGAGAAATTCTAAGTGACTACCAAACCAAGACAATCTTTCGAACACTCATCCTGACAGAGAAACATTCAAATGACCTCTGAATAGTAACCATAGATTTTAATTTATTAGCATTACCATGCGAAAACTAATATAAACTGGGAGTATTTGACATCCTTGAACAACCACACATGCAGCACCTATGAATGGTGAAGCAGATTTAGAGCAATCATGACTCAAGCAGTAGACTGTTTGACCATAATGCAATTTTTAAGTATCACCCATCTCTACACTAGCCATGTAAAGCTGTGTGTAAATTAAGGTTCACATAATTAGCAGTGATATATATCCAGTTTTTATTGAGAGGGTTTCATGCCCGTGGATAAAGATTATTTCCCGGCTCTGAATTGAGATGAAAACAGGAGGAATGCTACTGCTGGAGTGGCCTATACTGCATCGTGCCGGACATTATTCAACTATTAGCAGCCACTGCACGTGAATTCCAGGTGGCGTACACAAACCACCCATGGGGAACAATCGTAATAAATGGGCTACTAAAAAAACTGAGGAACATATTCTAAAGTATAGAATGTTACCTGATAGCACATTCATTAGCTGCTACAACTGCAGGTAGTGAAATTTCTAATAAAGAGCTCAACGATCTGATAACTCTCACTTTTGGGCTGCTTCAGATAACATTTAAGTGATGATATCATTAGGATCTCTGTTCCAATTATCCTAAACATGCTGCTCCTTGAATCTTCCTCTTCTCAACTTGCACTGGGAAGAGAAGCAACAACCATTCGAGGCGTACATGTGACCTGCTTGAAGCCTTCATTAGAGGCATTGATGTTGTCGTCATCTAACCTACAGATCATATGGAATTATATCCAAGACAAACATACATCAGATCCATGTATTAAACTTGAATCCAGATAGACACACATCTAGCAGTAGCCCACAATGGCAACAGCACACAACACACATCTAGCAGAACACAGATCCATGCCCTTCATCTTGCAGAAGCACACACACATCAGGAAGTAGCTCACAACGGCAACAACACAAGCACACTACCATATACAATCGACAAGAGACAGAGAGAGAGGAAGCAGGAGCTCACTTGTGTGATGGAGATGAGAACGCCCTGAGAATGAGGGGCACAGGCGACGTGCATGTCCCCATGGCTAGTGGACGAGCTGCACGGGTGCAGCGAGCTCCCGCGGTTTGTCGCCCTTCTTTGCACCGCCAACGACCGCGGGGAGATGAAAGGAAGCCACCAGCGGGAATCCACTGGCGCCGCCGGGGCCCTCGTCCAGGACCCGCTCCTGCAGCACCTCCTCTCGTCCGCCATGGTGGCTGTCCCGTCCGGCGCCGTTTGCTCGCCGCTGAACTGCGCCGGCGAGCTCTCGGGAAAACGACGAGCAACGGTGGCGGCTCCGGCAGGAGGATTGGCGGGGAGGTAAGGCTCGTCGATGCGCGGGCGAGCAGCGATCGAGATGGGCGGGAAATGGAGGCGGCGCCGGATCTGAGCGCCCTGTCGGCGCTGACGCTGCAGGTGGACCTCCTGCAGCTGCCGCCGGAGATCCCGGCCCCGGGCGCCTCCAGGATCGCCTCTTCACCCACTGGCTCTCGCTCCCCGACACCGTCGGCGGCGGGGTCGAACGAGGCTTGCAGGCTCCGACCCATCATCGGTTCCCTCTTCGCCGCTCTCCACCTCCTCCTCTTCCTCCGATTCGCCCCCCTCGAGCGAATCTCCAGGATTGATAGAAGAGGAGGGGGATAACCTCTAGGGTGCGCACTGCCAGCCCCCGCCGCCGCTCGGTTGGTGCCTTCAGCCACCGCTGGACTAAATCGATGCGCTCCGCAGGCCGCCGCGGACGTGTCGCCTCCGCGCGGACGTCTTCCGCTCCTGCCCGCGGTCCTCCAGTTGAGCGGCGGTGTGTTGCTTCCGAGCGGGGGAGAGGAAACAAGAGGAGGCGGCGGATTGGGGGAGAATGAGAGGAGGCGGGGCAGGGGATTGGGGGAGGAGAGGAGGCTCTCGATAGGCTAGGGTTTTCACCGTGGGCAGAAACAACGGGAGAAAGGCGACCTGAGCGAGTGATTTCGTTGCCTCTGCTCGCTGACCCCACGCCCACAAGGCCCCATCTGTCATGGACCTACTTAGACAAATAAAGAGTGAAAGAACAATTACCGCATCCGACGGTTGTGGTGAAAAGTGGGTTTGGAAATTTACTGTTGCAACGTGATTGGACGAACCAGATTCATTTGCCCCTTTCAGATGGCCTGGTTGAGAGGGTAGTCTTGGAGCTTTTATAGGAGAAATGCTATCTGAATTGATCCCTAGTCGTAGATGTCCTTGATGTAATGCTAATTCCAGTCCATAGCAAAATCATCAGCCGCACTGAAAGTTTTTGTTAGACATGCAGTAATAAAATTTGGAGACACAAAGTTCCGGAGATCCTGGCTTGCGATAGAGGCCCATTCTGTAGCCAAGTGCACTACTAGCGGAGCAAACTATAATGGGCCAGGCTAGGATTGGGCGAAAGCTGACACTGGTGTCTAGCGCAGCTTTAGACCCAGGACGAGCTCAGCACCGGTTGAAATTCCTATTTATCGCCCGCTAGCACGCGTTAACAGGCATCGCTAAGGGCATCTTCAACGCGGAGACCCAAACCCAAAAACGAACCCTCCCAGCGTCCGGTTGGGTCAAAATTGCACCCAACTGGGCAACCCATCTTAAAAACGGACCCTCCCAGCGTCTGGTTTGACCCAAAACTGACGCAAATATTGGAGAGATTTGGGTCGAGGCGGACACGAGCGCGCGTTCATTCTGTCCGACCGGACATGCGTTCTGGCCCATTTGACAGAGAGACAAAAGCAACCCAATAGACCCCACATCATTCTCTCTCCTCTGTCCTCCTTTCCCCCATGAAAATTGTGGGTACAGCCGCCGGAGATTGGCTCGCCTCGTGGACTGCCGCCGTCGCCTACTCATGGAGCACCCGTCCCCACCGTCTCCATTTTTTTCACTCCTGCCGGAAGTCGCCGGAGGCGAAACAAGCTCCGCTCCCGCGGCGAGCTTGGAGCCGCGCCGGCGACGTCGAACGGCGGCGGACGGGGCCGCGCGCCTGCGGCGAGCTTGGAGCCGTGCCGGCGACGTCGAACGGCGACGTCGAACGACGGCGGACGGGGCCGCGCGCCCACGGCGAGGGCGGAGCTCCTCCGACCGCGCCGACCATGGGCGGGGGCGGGCACGGGCGTGCACAGGCGGGGGCGTGCGCGGGCGGGGGCGGGCACGGGCGTGCACGGGCGGGGCGGGGCGGGCGAGGGCGTGCGCGGGCGGCGGCGGCGCTGGCCACGGACGGGCGGGCGGGGCGGAGTTCCTCCGGCCGCGCCGGCCACGGGCGGGGCGTGCGCGGGCGGGGGTGGGGCGGCGCCGGCCGCGCCGGCCACGGACGGGGCGGGCGCGGGTGGGCCGGCCACGGGCGGGGACGGAGCAGTGGCATGGCGGGGCAGGGTCACTGGGCTGGTTCTTGCCGACTAGTAGTAGTATAGAGCTGGAGAAGAAGAATAGGGATGCGTCTCACTGCGCGTTGGGGAAAAAATAAAGCCACGGACGCCCTCGTCTGTCCGCGTGTCCGGGCGGCGATCCAAACAGCCAAAATCGGACGCGAAAACGCGTCCGTTTGGGTCGGCCGGTTGGAGATACCCTAAGGCCTTGTTTGGTAGAGGAGTTTTGACCAGGTTTCTACTGTATTATACCGGCCCAATATAAATACACGTGAAACCATAAGTAAGCCGTTTGGCAGGCTGGTTTTGGCCAGAACAAACCCTGGAAAACCTCCCGATACACGGCGGGTGGACGTGTATCCAAGACGCTCCTATCCCCTCGCGTTTTACGCGTTGGCGGCGCCGACGTTCAGAGCGACGGCCCAGATCGATACTCTGCCCCGTCGCATGAAGGCAGCCACTTGGCCCGTCTCAGGGACACAATTGGTCTCAGATTATTATCACGTGGAAGCCAATTTTCAGACCAGATTTGTGTAGACCGGCCATCTCCAATTCTTTTAATCAGCCCCTGGACTAGAACCCCTCTCCCATCCATGATAGACCTCCAAATCTGCGAAGGGTGAGATCCTAGCTCAGCTTCAAGAAAGGATGATGTAGGGAAATAAACAGCCTTCAATATTTTCGCACTCAAAGACAGTGGCTCTTGCAGAATTCTCCAAGCTTGTCTTGCCAACAGAGACAAATTGAAAAGTTCAAGATCTCTAAATCCCAAGCCTCCAAGGAATTTCGGTCGAGTCATAACTTCCCAAGACACCCAGTGAGCCCTCCTTCTTCCATGATTGCTACAGATACCTAGGTATGCCAACTGATGTGGGAACTTCAAAGTATGGAACTTTCAAGTTTCTAAAGGACAGAGTTTGGGGAAAGGTCAAGGGATGGTTAGAAAAAGTTCTTTCTGCCGGGGGTAAAGATGTGCTTATAAAATCGGTTGCACAGGCAATCCCAGTGTTCTCAATGGCGTGCTTTAGGCTACCGAGAGGTCTTTGTGAACATATTAATTCTCTAATAAGGCAATTCTGGTGGGGTAGCAATCATGGAAGAAGGAGGGCTCACTGGGTGTCTTGGGAAGTTATGACTCGACCGAAATTCCTTGGAGGCTTGGGATTTAGAGATCTTGAACTTTTCAATTTGTCTCTGTTGGCAAGACAAGCTTGGAGAATTCTGCAAGAGCCACTGTCTTTGAGTGCGAAAATATTGAAGGCTGTTTATTTCCCTACATCATCCTTTCTTGAAGCTGAGCTAGGATCTCACCCTTCGCAGATTTGGAGGTCTATCATGGATGGGAGAGGGGTTCTAGTCCAGGGGCTGATTAAAAGAATTGGAGATGGCCGGTCTACACAAATCTGGTCTGAAAATTGGCTTCCACGTGATAATAATCTGAGACCAATTGTGTCCCTGAAAAGCAATCCTCCGCAGCTGGTTAGTGATCTTATTGACTCAACATCGGCTTGCTGGAGAGCAGAGATGATACAAGAGTTTTTTCTTCCGATGGATGCTTCGGTTATAATGAATATTCCACTTTGCACAAGGAATCAACAGGACTTTTGGGCTTGGCATTTTGACTGCAAGGGGGTTTTCTCCGTAAGGTCGGCATACAGAATGTTGGTGAATACGAAAATAAACCGGACAAACTATTATGAAGGCAATGCGGGTTCTTCGAATGCTGAAGCAGAAAAGAAGGGATGGTGCTCTCTTTGGAAAACGGCGGTTTCGTCCAAAATCCGAGTATTTCTGTGGAGACTAGCTCAGCAATCGCTCCCTACAGCTGATGTTCTTGATCACCGAAATATGTCTACCCATAGCAACTGTGCACTGTGTGGCAATTCTGATTCTTGGCGACACTCGCTCGTTGATTGCAATATGGCACAGGTTGTTTGGGCACTCTCAGAGGAGACCATGGTCGAGAAGTTAACCACCAACAGAGAGACCAATGCGAGACAATGGATGTTTGATCTCATGGAGTCACTACCGCATGATCAGTTCACTAGGGTTGCTGTAACCCTCTGGGCAATCTGGACGGCACGGAGAAAAGCGATCCATGAAGATATATTCCAGTCTCCATTGTCGACCTTTGGTTTCATTAACTCGTTTCTATCTGAGTTGCAGTCATTAGCAAAGCCTTCTCCTCATGTTGTCAAACCAAGGGTTCAAGCACAAGGACAGACTAGGCTGAGGCGTACTCAAGCCTGGATTCCACCACCTAGTGGTATGGCAAAAATTAACGTTGATGCTGCTATTTCTCGGGCTGGAGATAAGGGAGCAGCTGGGGCTATCTGCCGTGACAGTAATGGAAATTACCTGGGTTCCTCTGTGCTTATCATTAAGGGTTTTACCGATCCTGCAAGCCTTGAAGCAATTGCTTGTAGAGAGGCGTTAGCACTGGCGGAGGATCTAGCCTTGCAGAGAGTCTACATTGCATCAGACTGCAGGAATGTCGTGGAGGATTTGAGAGAAGGAACTATGGGAAAGTACAGCTCTATCACAAGAGAGATTGCAGGGAGATCTTCTTCTCTTCAGGATTGCATATTCGCTCATGAGGGAAGATCATCAAATTATGAAGCACACAACCTAGCCAAGTATTCTGTATCGCTTGATGTTGGTCGCCAGCTTTGGCTTGATGTACCAAACTTTGATTCCATTCCTGTAAACATTCTTATAAATCAATAAAGTTTGGCAGGTTGTCTCAAAAAAAACTTGGCCCGTCCGCACAGACTAAGGGCATCTCCCGCGGCGAGACGCATTTCGGATGTTGAAATGGACGCGTCATGTCCGTTTGCGTCGGGCGAAATGGTCGAAATCGTTCGGGCGTCCGTTTGCGTCGGGGTGGCTCCAGCGGCGCGACGCATAATTTTTTTTTTCATTCATGCAACCATAATTTACATTAATAAAAAAACATAAAAAAGCCATAAAGGCGTGCTAAAAGTTGCTGCTGCCTACTGGTCGTCGTCGCTGACGAGGTTAATGAACTCCGGCGTCGGCCATGAAAGCTCGTACGTCGGCGGTGGAGGAGGTACCGCCGCATGGGCAGGAGGCTGTGGCCAGGGATCCCACGCCGCAGCAGCAGGCGGAGCGCGGTCGTTGGAACGCGTCGGCGTTGCCGGAGGAGTCGCCGGCCTCCCCTGCGCGAGCGCTGACTCCCGCAGCTGGATTGCGAGCCCCTCCCACAAAGCGAGCTCGTTGAGCTCGTCCTGCGCGCTGTTGGCCATTGCCATGGCAATGGCCTCATCCTCGGAAAGGTCCAGCGGCTGGGTCTCCGGATCCCACGCCGGCCCGCCGTCGTCGTGGTCGTAGTCGACCATGTCGACGTCCTCGTC
The DNA here is from genome assembly GCF_019359855.2 of Lolium perenne. Classification (NCBI taxonomy): domain Eukaryota; kingdom Viridiplantae; phylum Streptophyta; class Magnoliopsida; order Poales; family Poaceae; genus Lolium; species Lolium perenne. Next base: position 23,838,155 of record NC_067244.2, on the reverse strand, counting down.
CGCGTCCTCGTCCTCGTCCGCGTCCTCGTCCGCGTCCTCGTCCTCGTCCGCGTCCTCCTGGTCGTTCTCTTCTTCTTCTGCGGCGATCTCTCGGTCGAAGAAGTCCACGTCGCCGAGGTAGCCAGCGCGGCGGCGCGCGTCAAACTCCCACGTCCCGAATGAAATCCAGTTGTAGGAGTTCAGCGCGTACGCCTGATCCCCCGCAGATCCGGCGGTAAGATCGCTCGGCGGCGGCGCACCTCGTCCCGCCGCTCTCGGCCCTCGCGCGGCACGGGGGGACCGGCACACGCCGCGAGTTCAGGTACCAGCCCCCTCCCGGCAAGTTCGCGTCCGGCCATGGCACATGCCGGTTTTCCTCCCATAGCTGCCGCGCAAGGTCAACGCGGACGTACCGACCGACTCGTGCCTTCTTGCCGGAACGCGAGCCGCTAGTCTCCTGGTCGTTCTTCGTCTTGCGGAACGGCCAGCATTTCTTTCCCATGGCGTCGGTGGGGTGGATACTGTGAGATTTGGCAATGGTTTGGTCGTGGAAATGGCCGCCGGCAGCGTCCATTTAAAAGGCTCCGACGCCATATCGCCTTCAATGGCCTGCCAGTGCAACGTCTACTAGCTGCGCACGCTCGCGGAAGCCGAGGCACGCCATTAACGCGGCCCTGCAAAGGCTGCAGCGCGCCGCTCGGAAGTAATGCCGCGGAAGACGAAGCAGTTTTTTTTTTAGGACCGAGCGGACACTTTGCGCGTCCGCGCAGCGTCCGCAGAGACGCAAACCTAGCGCATATTTGGGCCAGGTTTGCGTCTCTGCGGACGGCCCGGTCACTTTGCGTCGCGTCGTTGCGTCGCGTCGCTGGAGATGTCCTAACCTGAGACGGCACATCCCGAGTCCGACTGCGCCGCCAAAGTCCGGCCGCACTACCCGCGACGGCGAAGGTCACATCGTGATTTGTCTGGTCACTGCATTACGTCTCTTTCGTTGTTGGGTTTTCTCCTGTAACTCAGCTCAATCGATTCAATGTTCTAGGTGATCTGGACTTTCTTAGCTAGTACTGTACTGATTTGAGCTACTACGTTTCTCAATTCCTACTTCTCAATCGAATGAGTCATGAAAGGCTTTGAGCCGCGGCGGAATGACAGCAGGTTTGCGTGAGGTCTAGTCTTGAATGCACTCTGTATGCGAGGCTCGGGTCTGGCACGTGGCATCACAGACGATGGATTCCGACAAGCTATTCTTTTTAAACACGGAGCGCCTCGATGGACGTAGAAGCTTCATTCATTCCAAGCGATGGATGTACAAAATATTACAAAGGATTCCATGAAATAGAAGATTACACATAGATCCCTAGTATATACAGAAAAGATCTCACTAAAAATAGGAAAAATCAATCAAGTTCTTCTCTTTCCCCACCAATGAGCAGGAGGCCGGCAATGCCGCCATCGGACTCCAAAGCGGGGACGACACCACTTGCTTCAAAGCCGGCGTTAGACACGACATCGGACCTCAGGAAGGGCCTCCGATGGAGGTTGAAACTTCGCCGAATTTCACCGGCTTGGATAACGGACGACAGAGACGTCGCCGATGTGTTGCTCAAACAAGTCGCTTCTAACGAACTACGATGCCACCTCCATAGCACAACCGCCTTGCAAATTCCCTTGCCTATCGCCACCATGACGTCTGGAGCTCGGGAGAGAAGCATAGGACGCTGGCTCGAAGAAGCAGCGAGGCCATACCTAAACCGCATCGAAGAAAACGGCTCGCCATCGAACCAGAAGAACCTGCCACGGACTCGGGGAGGCATGCGTAGAAGTTGGAGGCTTCGGTGGACCCAGAGGAGCTTATTGGAGTAGCCATCCTCAGATCTTCCCCTTTCTTTGTCTGTCCACCATGGACGAGCTCGGAGAAGTAGATGATCTGCAATTTGGTTGCTGCTCCAGCACAACCAAATCAGATGACGAAGGGGAAAAAAGGTGGCCTTATTGGCGGAGATGCCACGCCACCTCTTCGCCGCCTGCCACCACTCCTGCCACCGGAGAAGAGCAGCAACGAAGAAGAATGCAAGGACGGGCCAGATCTGGCCAGGAAGATCCAGCCTCCTACTCCCAGACTCCACATGGGTAGATGGCAAAACTCGAAGACCTAAGCTACTATATACAGATGGCCAGGCGCCTCTCCTTCCTCTGCTCCGATCGGCATCGCTGGCGGAGAAGAATCGAGATCGGGCCGGCAACAGAGGATGGGAACGGTGGACTCTCAACGGGGGCGAGGTGGAGAGAAAGATAATCCGCTAGTTGCTAATGGATGGATTCTGACAAGCTGTGTACTCGTTTGACATTGGCCAGAACGACATCACTCTCACCTTCATTGCCAACCTCACGAAGGAACACATCCCGAAGACCGTCGTCCCGACCATCGCCACGATGAATAGAAACACCGTCAAGATGACTCCAAAATTCACATTGTCTACACCAGAATGTGCATGATATTGTTGTTCATTGACTGCGTAATGATGCAGACGGTGTACGAGGCCGTCGGGTGCAAGTTCGTGTTGTATGACACGGGCCGTTCGGGTGCCTAGTGCCTATCCAACACGCTACATCGTAGCTCCGGGTAGGTTGTGGAAGCAGTGGCATCAATGGCGAGGAGGTCGACAATGTGGGGTGCCTCATTCGCCACAATGCCGTCGTTGAGGACCTCAACGTGCGCCCGCGCCTTCTTTGGCGCAAACATCGTCGGCGTGGACATGTACGCCATCAAGTGCGGGCTCTTTGCCAAACAGACGGAGCACGACTTCAGTAGCCCATCCCTGCCGCCATACAACTATGAGCCCATAGAGGTGTGCGGCAGTGCTAAGGCAAAGGCTTACCCCGGAGTCAAATGGGCAGAATAAAGGCACATAAGATTACAGTTGGGCATGGGCAGCCCGAGACCGAGTAGGTCGGGCTTTGATACGTCCATTTTGCATCACTATTTTATATCATAATTTACTGTTATTCATTGATATATTTCGTATTTGGAGATGATACTTATGTTATTTCATCTATTTTGCATGTTTCATGATTATTGGAGGATCGCGCACCGGAGTCAGGATTCTGCTGGAAAAAGCACCGTCAGAATGCAATATTTCGGAAGATCAGCAATTGACGGGAATTATATGAAAAATCCTATTTTTCCAGAAGACGGAGAGAGCCAAAAGGAGGAGCCGAGGAGGGCCGCCATGGGCCCCCCTCATAGGCCGGCGCGGGCCCTGCCCTGGCCGCGCCGCCTTGTGGGGAGGGGGCCCACGACCCCCTCTGGCCTCCTCTCCTTCGCGTACTTCTTCATCCCGAAAACCTAAGCTCCAGAGGATAGTCGCGAATAGTCACAGCCGCCTCTGCGGGGCGGAAAACACCAGAGAGAAAAGAGCTCTCCGGCAGGCTGAAATCTGTCGGGGAAATTCCCTCCCGGAGGGGGAAATCGACGCCATCGTCACCGTCATCGAGCTGGACATTGATGTCTACGGGTGCTTCTATTCTTGTAGACAGTGTTGGGCCTCCAAGAGCAGAGGTTTGTAGAACAGCAGCAAGTTTCCCTTAAGTGGATCACCCAAGGTTTATCGAACTCAGGGAGGAAGAGGTCAAAGATATCCCTCTCATGCAACCCTGCAACCACAAAGCAAGAAGTCTTTTGTGTCCCCAACACACCTAATAGGTGCACTAGTTCGGCGAAGAGATAGTGAAATACAAGTGGTATGAATGAATATGAGCAGTAGTAACGGCGCCAGAAAAGTGCTTGCTGGCGTGCAGTTGATAGTAGTAATATTGCAGGAAGTATAAATGCAGTAAAACAGTAAACAAGCAGCGATAGCAGTATTTAGGAACAAGGCCTAGGGATCATACTTTCACTAGTGGACACTCTCAACATTGATCACATAACAGAATAAATAGATAGATGATAGACTCTACACCCTCTTGTTGGATGATGAACACCACTACCTGTGTAGGATTACACGAACCCTCAATGCCGGAGTTAACAAGCTCCACAATATTCAATGTTCATATTTAAATAACCTTAGAGTGCATGCCAGATCAACATAACCAAACCAAGTACTAACATAGCATGCACACTGTCACCTTCACACTACGAAAGGAGGCATAGATCACATCAATACCATCATAGCAATAGTTAACTTCATAATCTACAAGAGATCACAATCATAGCCTACGCCAAGTACTACACGATGCACACACTGTCACCATTACACCGTGCAGGAGGAATAAACTACTTTAATAACATCACTAGAGTAGCACACAGATAAATTGTGATACAAAACACATTGCAATCATAAAGAGATATAAATAAGCACTTCACTATGCTACTCTGAATTACTCTCTGGTAAGATAACGAACACTAATTCATCATGTAGGCAAACCTTAAAGATGCATTCCCAAGTACTAATCAACACCCCACACTGTCACTTTGAGCATTCACAGGAGGTACTAACACACCACAATTTCATAGAGACATCCAACTCAAATCATAACTCAGTGAATAAGTATTCTGTGAAATATAGCCTAAGAGACCCACACGGTGCACACACTGTCACCTTTACACACGTGGGACAAGGAGTCTCCGGAGATCACATAAGTAAAATCCACTTGACTAGCATAATGACATCTAGATTACAAGCATCATCATATGAATCTCAATCATGTAAGGCAGCTCATGAGATTATTGTATTGAAGTACATAGGAGAGAGATGAACCACATAGCTACCGGTACAGCCCCGAGCCTCGATGGAGAACTACTCCCTCCTCATGGGAGACAGCAGCGTTGATGAAGATGGCTGTGGTGTTGATGGAGAAGCCTTCCGGGGGCACTTCCCCGTCCCGGCGGCGTGCCGGAACAGAGACTTCTGTCCCCCAGATCTTGGCTTCGCGATGGCGGCGGCTCTGGAAGGTTTCTCGTACCGTGGCTTTTCCGTCCCGAGGTTTTAGGTCAGGAACCTTTATATAGGCGAAGAGGCGGAGTCGGAAGGTCGACGAGGCGGTGACACAACAGGGGGGCGCGGCCTAGGCCCTGGCCGCGCCGGCCTGTCGTCTGGTGGGCCTGTGGCCCCCCTCTGGCCTCTCTCGGGTGGAAAAATAGGATGCTGGGCATTGATTTCGTCCGATTCCGAGAATATTTCCTTACTAGGATTTCTGGAACCAAAAACAGCAGAAAACAGGAACTGGCCCTTCGGCATCTCGTCAATAGGTTAGTTCCGGAAAACGCATAATAATGACATAAAGTATGCATAAAACATGTAGATATCATCAATAATGTGGCATGGAACATAAGAAATTATCGATACGTCGGAGACGTATCAGACATCATTGGGATCATCATCACCATCATCCCCATCATCATCACCGCCATCTCCACCGCTGCACCTCGTCACCGCTGTAACAATTAGGGTTGGATCTTGATTGTTTGATAGGGAAAACTCTCCCGGTATTGATTTCTACTTGTTATTGATGCTATTGAGTGAAACCATTGAACCAAGGTTTATGTTCAGATTGTTATTCATCATCATATCACCTCTGATCATGTTCCATATGATGTCTCGTGAGTAGTTCGTTTAGTTCTTGAGGACATGGGTGAAGTCTAAATGTTAGTAGTGAATTATGTTGGGTAATATTCAATGTTATGATATTTAAGTTGTGGTGTTATTCTTCTAGTGGTGTCATGTGAACGTCGACTACATGATACTTCACCTTTATGGGCCTAGGGGAATACATCTTGTATTCGTTTGCTAATTGCGGGGTTGCCGGAGTGACAGAAACCTAAACCCCCGTTGGTATATCGATGCAGGAGGGATAGCAGGATTTCAGAGTTTAAGGCCGTGGTTAGATTTATCTTAATTACTTTCTTGTATTTGTGGATGCTTGCAAGGGGTATAATCACAAGTATGTATTAGTCCTAGGAAGGGCGGTGCATTAGCATAGGTTCACCCACATAACACTTATCAAAACAATGAAGATTAATCATATGAAGCGAAAGCACTAGACTAAATTCCCGTGTGTCCTCAAGAACGTTTGGTCATTATAAGTAAACAAACCGGCTTGTCCTTTGTGCTAAAAAGGATTGGGCCACTCGCTGCAATTATTTCTCTCGCATTTTATTTACTTGTACTTTATTTTTCTGCTATATCAAAACCCCCTGAATACTTGTCTGTGAGCATTTACAGTGAATCCTTCATCAAAACTGCTTGTCAACACCTTCTGCTCCTCGTTGGGTTCGACACTCTTATTTATCGAAAGTACTACGATACACCCCCTATACTTGTGGGTCATCAAGACTATTTTCTGGTGCCGTTGCTGGGGAGTGAAGCGCTATTGGTAAGTGGAATTGGTAAGGAAAACCTTTACTGTACGTGCTGATTTTATTTCTGCCTGCTGCTATAATTCATTATGGAGAGGTCTTCTCTTGAATTCTTATTTGGAAAATCTACTACTACTGCAAAGGTAGTGGATGAGGCGCCAGGTGAGAAAGAGGTTCCATATAAAATACCTATGAAAATTATTGAACGTGTTGTCGATAACCGCTATGAGGGGGATGGAACTGTCCATCCTGGTGATCATTTACTGTTTTTACATGAATTATGCGGGTTATTCAAATGTGCAGGTATTGCTATGGATGAAGTTAGAAATAAACTATTCTCTATATCGCTGTCTGGTAAAGCGGCGCATTGGTATAAATTGCTGAAGAATGGTGATTCTCTTGATTGGAAGGATATTGTGCCTCTATTTTATTCTAAATTCTATCCTCCAAGTGAAATTCACAAAGATCGGAACCACATATATAATTTCTGGCCTCATGATGGAGAGAGTATTGCCCAAGCATGGGGGAGATTGAAGTCTTTAATGCTCGAATGCCCCATTCATGAGTTTCCTTGTAATATTATTATTGATAATTTCTATGCAAGATTATCTTTTCAAGATAAGACTTTGCTGGATACTTCTTGTTCTGGATCATTTACACGCAACAAAGAAGAGTTTAAAAGGGACCTTCTTGATCGGATCCAGGAGAATACTGAAGGATGGGAGAACGACAAAGATAGAGAGTCAGGTATAAACTATGATTATAAATGCATTGAAGTTTTTATGGAGACTGATAAATTTCGTAATATGAGTGCTACTTATGGTCCTAATTCTCAAGTCGTTGCAAACTTTTATAAAACTTTTGCCTCTCACTTTGAATTGCCTAGGAAGAATTTTGATAAGTATCATGAACCATACAAAGATAAAACTGATTCATCTATAAATAAATGTGCAGTAATTGAAACTGTTGATCATATTCTTCCTGAAGCATATATTGAAAAAACTCCTTTTCCTGCTAAAATGAAGGAGTATTCTGTTATAACTAGTGCGGTTAATAAAAGTGAAAAGAAACCTATAAAACCTGAAGAACAAATAAAGGTTGAACCTGCTATTGCAATAGTTAAAGATCTTGTGACTGAAAATGTAGAAGATGGTCATATTATTTTCTGTGAAGATGCTTCTAATATTGTTTCGCATCCTAATAAGTCTAGGAAAGCTAGTGTTCCTATGCTCTCTGTTAGAATTGGTGATCATTGTTATTATGGTTTATGCGACATTGGTGCAAGTATTAGTGCCATTCCTTATGAGCTTTATACGGAGATCATGCATGAAATTGGTTCTTGTGAACTTGAAGATATTGATGTGGTTATTCGGCTAGCTAATAGAGAAACTATCTCTCCCATTGGTATTGTTCGAGATGTGGAAGTTCTATGTGGTAAGATTAAATATCCTGCTGACTTTTTGGTACTTGGTTCTGCTGCTAGTAAGTCTTGTCCTATTATTTTTGGTAGACCTTTTCTAAATACTTGTGGAGCTGTTATAGATTGCAAGAAGGAAAAAATTGTGACTAAATTTGCTGGTGAATCTTATGAGTTTAATTTCTCTAAATTTGCCAAAACTCCTTATAAAGCTGAATTGCCTAATAATGATTTTAGAGTTGAACAATGTGCGTCTATTGCTCTTGCTCCTAATAATCCTTTGCAGCAACATTTGGAGGATAGTGAGAGTGAAGTCTTTAGGGAAGAAAGGAATGAGCTTGATGAAATTTTCCTTCGTCAACCTATTCTTAAACATGACTTGCCGGTTGAAGATTTAGGTACAACACCACCACCAAAGGAAGATCCTGTTTTCGAATTGAAGCCACTGCCTGATAATCTTAAGTATGCTCATATTGATGATAAGAAAATATATCCTGTTATTATTAGTTCTAAGCTTTAAGAATTTGAAGAAGAAAGGTTATTGGAAATATTGAAGAAACACCGAGGAGCTATTGGCTATACTCTTGATGATTTGAAGGGGATTTCTCCCTCTATTTGCCAACATGCTATCAATATGGAAGATGATGCAAAGCCTGTTGTTGAACATCAGCGTCGTCTAATTCCGAAGATGAAGGATGTGGTAAGGAATGAGGTATTAAAACTTCTTGAAGCTGGTATTATATATCCTATTGCTGATAGTAGATGGGTTAGTCCTGTGCATTTTGTTCCTAAGAAAGGAGGAATGACAGTTGTGCCTAATGATAATGATGAGCTCATCCCTCAAAGAGTAGCTGTAGGGTATAGAATGTGCATTGATTATCGAAAAGTTAATAAGGTTACCAAGAAAGATCATTACCCTTTACCCTTTATTGATCAAATGTTAGAGAGGTTGTCTAAAAATACTCATTTTTGCTTTCTTGGTGGTTATTCTGGGTTTTCACAAATTGCTGTTAAAACTAAAGATCAAGAGAAAACCACTTTCACTTGTCCCTATGGAACATATGCTTATAGACGTATGCCTTTTGGTTTATGTAATGCTCCTGCTACTTTTCAAAGATGCATGTCTGCTATTTTTCATGGCTTTTGTGAGAATATTGTAGAGGTATTCATGGATGATTTTTCTGTCTATGGGAATTCTTTTGATAATTGCTTGCGGAACCTTGATAAAGTTTTGCAGAGATGTGAAGAAACTAACCTTGTTCTTAATTGGGAGAAATGCCACTTTATGGTTAATGAAGGAATTGTATTGGGACATAAAATTTCCGAGAGAGGTATTGAAGTTGATAGAGCTAAAGTTGAAGCAATTGAGAAGATGCCCTATCCTAGGGATGTTAAAGGTATTCGTAGTGTTCTTGGTCATGCTGGGTTTTATAGGAGATTTATTAAAGACTTTTCTATGATTTCAAAGCCACTTACTAATCTTCTTCAAAAAGATGTACCTTTTGTTTTTGATGATGATTGTAAGGAAGCTTTTGAAACTCTAAAGAAAGCCTTAACAATAGCTCCTGTAGTTGAATCTCCTGATTGGAATTTACCTTTTGAAATTATGTGTGATGCTAGTGATTTTGCTGTAGGCGCTGTTCTTGGACAGCGAGTAGATAAAAAATTAAATGTTATTCATTATGCTAGCAAAACTCTTGATGCTGCTCAAAGAAATTATGCTACAACTGAAAAAGAATTATTAACTGTAGTCTTTGCTTGTGACAAGTTTAGATCTTACATCGTAGATTCAAAAGTTACAATTCATACTGATCATGCTGCAATTAGATACCTTATGACGAAGAAAGATGCTAAGCCAAGGCTTATTAGATGGGTGCTTCTTTTGCAAGAATTTGATTTACATATTATAGATAGGAAAGGTGCTGATAATCCTGTTGCTGATAATTTATCTAGATTGGAAAATATTGCTTATGATCCTGTTCCTGTTAATGATAGTTTTCCAAATGAACAATTGGCTGTAATAAAGGTGAACTCGCGAGATAGTCCTTGGTACGGTGATTATGCTAACTTTATTGTTTCCAAGTACTTGCCTCCAACCTTTTCAGCTCAGCAAAGGAGGAAATTCTTTTATGATTTGAGGCATTATTTTTGGGATGACCCACACTTATATAAAGAAGGAGTGGATGGTATTATGCGAAGATGTGTTCCCGGATATGAACAACAAGAGATATTGAGTAAGTGTCATGGTAGTGCTTATGGAGGACATCACGCCGGAGACAGAACCGCACAAAAGGTTCTACAATCAGGTTTTTATTGGCCAACTCTCTTCAAAGATGCAAGGAAGTTTATTTTATCTTGTGATGAATGTCAAAGGGTTGGTAATATCTCCAGACGCAATGAAATGCCTATGAATTATACTCTTGTTATTGAACCATTCGATTGTTGGGGATTTGACTTCATGGGTCCTTTCCCTTCTTCAGAAGGTAACACTCATATTCTTGTCGCTGTTGATTATGTTACTAAATGGGTGGAAGCTATACCCACAAAAAGTGCTGATGGTGAGACTTCATTGAAAATGCTTTTAGATATTATTTTTCCTAGATTTGGAGTACCTAGATATATTATGACTGATGGAGGTTCTCATTTTATTCATGGTGGTTTTAGAAAAACTCTTGCTAAGTATGGTATTAATCATAGAATCGCTTCTGCTTATCATCCTCAAACTAGCGGGCAAGTAGAATTATCAAATAGAGAGATTAAATCTATCTTGGGAAAGACTGTTAATAAATCTAGAAAGAACTGGGCTATTAAATTAAAGGAAGCATTATGGGCTTATAGAACTGCTTATAAAAATCCTATGGGTATGTCACCGTATAAAATGGTTTATGGGAAAGCTTGTCATTTACCTTTAGAACTAGAGCACAAAGCTTATTGGGCTGTAAGAGAACTAAATAAAGATCCTAAACTTGCCGGTAAAAAGAGATTGCTACAATTGAGTTCTTTAGATGAATGGAGAAGTGAAGCATATGAAAATGCTAAACTCTTTAAAGAGAAAGTTAAGAAATGGCATGATAGAAGAATTATCAAAAGAGAATTTAATGTGGGAGATAAAGTCCTATTGTATCGGTCTCGTCTCAGATTTTTTGCAGGGAAATTGCTCTCAAAATGGGAAGGACCATATGTCATTGTGGAGGTGTATCGTTCAGGGGCAATTAAAATTAGTTCTCTGCAAGGTGGTGCCACACAAGTAGTGAATGGACAAAGGCTCAAGCATTATATCTCTGGAGATTCTTATAATGAAGATGTTGATGTTATCCAAGTGGTGACTCCGGAAGCTTTCATCAAATGTCGAATTGACAGTTCTGCAGAGTTCGACTTTGAATAGGTAACAGTACTGGTAATAAAAGTCCGCGTTTAACTTTCCGAACTATGTTTTTGTTATTTTCGGAAAATATGAAAAATTACGAGATCGAAACGGAGTGGAGGAGACGCACGAGGGTGTGCCCCCATAGGCCGGCGCGGGCCCCAGCCTGGCCGCGCCGCCCTATGAGGACATCGCCTCGTTGTCCCTCTCCGACTCTGGTTCGACCTGGTATTTTCCTTTTGTCGTGAAAATTCCTGCTATATAATCCCCCGGACCCCTGGAGGTCCGTATATCGTTTTCTCGTCGTGTTTTGTTTCGAGCTGTTTTCTGCCAGGATTTGTTTTTGATCTAGAAGCATCATTGATACGCGTAAAGCACACGTCCGTTGGGAACCCCAAGTGGAAGGTATGATGCGTATAGAAGCAAGTTTCCCTCAGTAAGAAACCAAGGTTGATCGAACCAGTAGGAGCCAAGAAGCACGTTGAAGGTTGATGGCGGCGAAATGTAGTGCGGCGCAACACCAGGGATTCCGGCGCCAACGTGGAACCTACACAACACAACCAAAGTACTTTGCCCCAACGTAACAGTGAGGTTGTCAATCTCACCGGCTTGCTGAAAACAAAGGATTAACCGTATTGTGTGGAAGATGATGATTGTTTGCAAAGAACAGTAAAGAACAATTGCAGTAGATTGTATTTCAGATGTAAAGAATGGACCGGGGTCCACAGTTCACTAGCGGTGTCTCTCCCATAAGATAAATAGCATGTTGGGTGAACAAATTACAGTTGGGCAATTGACAAATAAAGAAGGCATAACAATGCACATACATATATCATGATGAGTACTATGAGATTTAATCAGGGCATTACGACAAAGTACATAGACCGCTATCCAGCATGCATCTATGCCTAAATAGTCCACTTTCAGGTTATCATCCGAACCCCTTCCGGTATTAAGTTGTAAACAACAGACAATTGCATTAAGTATGGTGCGTAATGTAATCAACACAAATATCCTTAGACAAAGCATCGTTGTTTTATCCCTAGTAGAAACAACACATCCACAACCTTAGAACTTTCTGTCACTGTCCCAGATTTAATGGAGGCATGAACCCACTATCGAGCATAAATATTCCCTCTTGGAGTTACAAGTATCAACTTGGCCAGAGCCTCTACTAGCAACGGAGAGCATGCAAGAACCTAAACAACATATATGATAGATTGATAATCAACTTGACATAGTATTCAATATTCATCGGATCCCAACAAACACAACATGTAGCATTACAGATAGATGATCTTGATCATGATAGGCAGCTCACAAGATCTAACATGATAGCACAATGAGGAGAAGACGACCATCTAGCTACTGCTATGGACCCATAGTCCAGGGGTGAACTACTCACACATCGATCCGGAGGCGATCATGCCGATGAAGAGTCCTCCGGGAGATGATTCCCCTCTCCGGCAGGGTGCCGGAGGTGATCTCCTGAATCCCCCGAGATGGGATTGGCGGCGGCGGCGTCTCTGGAAGGTTTTCCGTATCGTGGCTCTCGGTACTGGGGGTTTCGCGACGAAGGCTTTAAGTAGGCGGAAGGGCAGGTCAGAGGGCGTCACGAGGGACCCACACAACAGGGCCGCGCGGCCAGGACCTGGGCCGCGCCGCCCTAGTGTGGCATCGCCTCCTGGCCCCACTTCGTATCTCCCTCGGTCTTCTGGAAGCTTCGTGGAAAAATAAGCCCCTGGGCGTTGATTTCGTCCAATTCTGAGAATATTTCCTTACTAGGATTTCTGAAACCAAAAACAGCAGAAAACAGCAACTGGCTCTTCGGCATCTCGTCAATAGGTTAGTGCCGAAAAATGCATAATAATGACATATAATGTGTATAAAACATGTAAGTATCATCATAAAAGTAGCATGGAACATAAGAAATTATAGATACGTTTGAGACGTATCAAGCATCCCCAAGCTTAGTTCCTACTCGCCCTCGGGTAGGTAAACGATAACAAAGATAATTTCTGAAGTGACATGCTATCATAATCTTGATCAATACTATTGTAAAGCACATGAGATGAATGCAGCGATTCGAAGCAATGATGAAGACAATGAGTAAACAAATGAATCATATAGCAAAGACTTTTCATGAATAATACTTTCAAGACAAGCATCAATAAGACTTGCATAAGAGTTAACTCATAAGAAATAAATTCTTAGTAGAAAGGTTTGAAACAACACAAAGGAAGATATAAGTTTCAGCGGTTGCTGATACGTCTGAAACGTATCTATAATTTCTTATGTTCCATGCTACTTTATTGATGTTACCTACATATTTTATACACATTATATGTCATTATTATGCGTTTTCCGGAACTAACCTATTGACGAGATGCCGAAGGGCCAGTTGCTGTTTTCTGCTGTTTTTGGTTCCAGAAATCCTAGTAAGGAAATATTCTCGGAATCGGACGAAATCAATGCCCAGCATCCTATTTTTCCACGAAGCTTCCAGAACACCCGAGAGCCACCAGAGGGGAGCCCTGGTGGGCCCAGATGATAGGGCGACGCGGCCAGGGCCTGGGCCGTGCCCCCCTACTGTGTCATCGCCTCGTCGACCTTCCGACTCCGCCTCTTCGCCTATATAAAGGTCCCTGACCTAAAACACGATACGAAAAAAGCCACGGTACGAGAAACCTTCTAGAGCCGCCGCCATCGCGAAGCCAAGATCTGGGGGACAGGAGTCTCTGTTCCGGCACGCTGCCGGGACGGGGAAGTGCCCCCGGAAGGCTTCTCCATCGACATCACCGCCATCTTCATCAACGCTGCTGTCTCCCATGAGGAGTGAGTAGTTCTCCATCGAGGCTCGGGGCTGTACCGGTAGCTATGTGGTTAATCTCTCTCCTATGTGCTTCAATACAATAATCTCATGAGCTGCCTTACATGATTGAGATTCATATGATGATGCTTGTAATCTAGATGTCATTATGCTAGTCAAGTGGATTTTACTTATGTGATCTCCGGAGACTCCTTGTCCCACGTGTGTAAAGGTGACAGTGTGTGCACCGTGTGGGTCTCTTAGGCTATATTTCACAGAATACTTATTCACTGTTATGAATGGCATAGTGAAGTGCTTATTTATATCTCTTTATGATTGCAATGTGTTTTATATCACAATTTATCTGTGTGCTACTCTAGTGATGTTATTAAAGTAGTTTATTCCTCCTGCACGGTGTAATGGTGACAGTGTGTGCATCGTGTAGTACTTGGCGTAGGCTATGATTGTGATCTCTTGTAGATTATGAAGTTAACTATTGCTATGATAGTATTGATGTGATCTATTCCTCCTTTCGTAGTGTGAAGGTGACAGTGTGCATGCTATGTTAGTACTTGGTTTGGTTATGTTGATCTGTTATGCACTCTAAGGTTATTTAAATATGAACATTGAATATTGTGGAGCTTGTTAACTCCGGCATTGAGGGTTCGTGTAATCCTACACAGTTAGTGGTGTTCATCATCCAACAAGAGGGTGTAGAGTCTAGCATCTATCTATTTATTCCGTTATGTGATCAATGTTGAGAGTGTCCACTAGTGAAAGTATGATCCCTAGGCCTTGTTCCTAAATACTGCTATCGCTGCTTGTTTACTGTTTTACTGCATTTATACTGCCTGCAATATTACTACCATCAACTGCACGCCAGCAAGCACTTTTCTGGCGCCGTTACTACTGCTCATATTCATTCATACCACTTGTATTTCACTATCTCTTCGCCGAACTAGTGCACCTATTAGGTGTGTTGGGGACACAAGAGACTTCTTGCTTTGTGGTTGCAGGGTTGCATGAGAGGGATATCTTTGACCTCTTCCTCCCTGAGTTCGATAAACCTTGGGTGATCCACTTAAGGGAAACTTGCTGCTGTTCTACAAACCTCTGCTCTTGGAGGCTCAACACTGTCTACAAGAATAGAAGCACCCGTAGACATCAAGCACTTTTCTGGCGCCGTTGCCGGGGAGGAAAGGTAAAAGGCTCTCATACTCCGGTCCTAGGTAAAGTACTTTTCTGTTGCCATTGTGTGTGTGCTTGATGGCGTGTAACTCACACGTTCGTTGGGAACCCCAAGAGGAAGGTATGATGCGCACAACAGCAAGTTTTCCCTCAGAAAGAAACCAAGGTTTATCGAACCAGGAGGAGCCAAGAAGCACGTTGAAGGTTGATGGCGGCGGGATGTAATGCGGCGCAACACCAGAGATTCCGGCGCCAACGTGGAACCTGCACAACACAACCAAAGTACTTTGCCCCAACGAAACAGTGAGGTTGTCAATCTCACCGGCTTGCTGTAACAAAGGATTAACCGTATTGTGTGGAAGATGATTGTTTGCAGAAAACAGTAGAACAGTATTGCAGTAGATTGTATTTCAGTATAGAGAATCGGACCGGGGTCCACAGTTCACTAGAGGTGTCTTTCCCATAAGATAAACAGCATGTTGGGTGAACAAATTACAGTTGGGCAATTGACAAATAAAGAGGGCATGACCATGCACATACATATTATGATGAGTATAGTGAGATTTAATTGGGCATTACGACAAAGTACATAGACCGCTATCCAGCATGCATCTATGCCTAAAAAGTCCACCTTCAGGTTATCATCCGAACCCCCTCCAGTATTAAGTTGCTAACAACAGACAATTGCATTAAGTATTGTGCGTAATGTAATTAGTGACTACATCCTTGAACATAGCACCAATGTTTTATCCCTAGTGGCAACATCACATCCATAACCTTAGAGGTTCTTGTCACCCCTCCAGATTCACGGAGACATGAACCCACTATCGAGCATAAATACTCCTTCTTGGAGTTACTAGCATCAACTTGGCCAGAGCATCTACTAATAACGGAGAGCATGCAAGATCATAAACAACACATAGACATACCTTTGATAATCAACATAACAAGTATTCTCTATTCATCGGATCCCAACAAACGCAACATATAGAATTACAGATAGATGATCTTGATCATGTTAGGCAGCTCACAAGATCCGACAATTAATCACAATGGGGAGAAGACAACCATCTAGCTACTGCTATGGACCCATAGTCCAGGGGTAGACTACTCACTCATCACTCCGGAGGCGACCATGGCGGCGTAGAGTCCTCCGGGAGATGAATCCCCTCTCCGGCAGGGTGCCGGAGGAGATCTCCTGGATCCCCCGAGATGGGATCGGCGGTGACGGCGTCTCAGTAAGGTTTTCCGTATCGTGGCTCTCGGTACTGGGGGTTTCGCGACGGAGGCTTTAAGTAGGCGGAAGGGCAGGTCAGGAGGCGGCACGAGGGCCCCACACCACAGGGCCGCGCGGCCAAGGGGGGGCCGCGCCGCCCTAGGGTGTGGGCACCTCGTGGCCCCACTTCGTCTCCTCTTCGGACTTCTGGAAGCTTCGTGGCAAAATAGGACCCTGGGCGTTGATTTCGTCCAATTCCGAGAATATTTCGTTACTAGGATTTCTGAAACCAAAAACAGCAGAAAACAAAGAATCGGCACTTCGGCATCTTGTTAATAGGTTAGTTCCAGAAAATGCACGAATATGACATAAAGTGTGCATAAAACATGTAGATAACATCAATAATGTGGCATGGAACATAAGAAATTATCGATACGTTGGAGACGTATCAGCATCCCCAAGCTTAGTTCTGCTCGTCCCGAGCAGGTAAAACAATAACAAAGATAATTTCTGGAGTGACATGCCATCATAACCTTGATCATACTATTTGTAAAGCATATGTAGTGAATGCAGCGATCAAAACAATGTATATGACATGAGTAAACAAGTGAATCATAAAGCAAAGACTTTTCATGAATAGTACTTCAAGACAAGCATCAATAAGTCTTGCATAAGAGTTAACTCATAAAGCAATAATTCATAGTAAAAGCATTGAAGCAACACAAAGGAAGATTAAGTTTCAGCGGTTGCTTTCAACTTGTAACATGTATATCTCATGGATATTGTCAACATAGAGTAATATAATAAGTGCAATAAGCAAGTATGTAGGAATCAATGCACAGTTCACACAAGTGTTTGCTTCTTGAGGTGGAGAGAAATAGGTGAACTGACTCAACAATGAAAGTAAAAGAATGATCCTCCATAGAGGAAAAGCATCGATTGCTATATTTGTGCTAGAGCTTTGATTTTGAAAACATGAAACAATTTTGTCAACGGTAGTAATAAAGCATATGTATCATGTAAATTATATCTTACAAGTTGCAAGCCTCATGCATAGTATACTAATAGTGCCCGCACCTTGTCCTAATTAGCTTGGACTACCGGATCATCACAATGCACATGTTTTAACCAAGTGTCACAAAGGGGTACCTCTATGCCGCCTGTACAAAGGTCTAAGGAGAAAGCTCGCATTGGATTTCTCGCTATTGATTATTCTCAACTTAGACATCCATACCGGGACAACATAGACAACAGATAATGGACTCCTCTTTTATGCATAAGTATGTAATAACAATTAATAATTTTCTCATATGAGATTGAGGATATATGTCCAAAACTGAAACTTCCACCATGGATCATGGCTTTAGTTAGCGGCCCAATGCTCTTCTCTAACAATATGCATGCTTAACCATAAGGTGGTAGATCGCTCTTACTTCAGACAAGACGAACATGCATAGCAACTCACATGATATTCAACAAAGAGTAGTTGATGGCGTCCCCAGTGAACATGGTTATCGCACAACAAGCAACTTAATAAGAGATAAAGTGCATAATTACATATTCAATACCACAATAGTTTTTAAGCTATTTGTCCCATGAGCTATATATTGCAAAGGTGAATGATGGAATTTTAAAGGTAGCACTCAAGCAATTTACTTTGGAATGGCGGAAAATACCATGTAGTAGGTAGGTATGGTGGACACAAATGGCATAGTGGTTGGCTCAAGTATTTTGGATGCATGAGAAGTATTCCCTCTCGATACAAGGTTAGGCTAGCAAGGCTTATTTGAAACAAACACAAGGATGAACCGGTGCAACAAAACTCACATAAAAGACATATTATAAACATTATAAGACTCTACACCGTCTTCCTTGTTGTTCAAACTCAATACTAGAAATTATCTAGACCTTAGAGAGACCAAATATGCAAACCAAATTTTAGCATGCTCTATGTATTTCTTCATTAATGGGTGCAAAGCATATGATGCAAGAGCTTAAACATGAGCACAACAATTGCCAAGTATCACATTACCCAAGACATTTATAGCAATTACTACATGTATCATTTTCCAATTCCAACCATATAACAATTTAACGAAGAAGAAACTTCGCAATGAATACTATGAGTAGAAACTAAGGACATACTTGTCCATATGCTACAGCGGAGCGTGTCTCTCTCCCATAAAGTGAATGCTAGGATCCATTTTATTCAAACAAAACAAAAAACAAAACAAACCGATGCTCCAAGCAAAGCACATAAGATGTGATGGAATAAAAATATAGTTTCAGGGGAGGAACCTGATAATGTTGTCGATGAAGAAGGGGATGCCTTGGGCATCCCCAAGCTTAGACGCTTGAGTCTTCTTAGAATATGCAGGGGTGAACCACCGGGGCATCCCCAAGCTTAGAGCTTTCACTCTCCTTGATCATGTTGCATCATACTCCTCTCTTGATCCTTGAAAACTTCCTCCACACCAAACTTAGAACAACTCATTAGAGGGTTAGCGACAATAAAAATTAACATGTTCAGAGGTGACACAATCATTCTTAACACTTCTGGACATTGCATAAAGCTACTGGACATTAATGGATCAAAGAAATTCATCCAACATAGCAAAAGAGGCAATGCGAAATAAAAGGCAGAATCTGTCAAAACAGAACAGTTCGTATTGACGAATTTTATCGAGGCACCAGACTTGCTCAAATGAAAATGCTCAAATTTAATGAAAGTTGCGTACATATCTGAGGATCACTCACGTAATTTGGCATAATTTTCTGAGTTACCTACAGAGAAAACAGCCCAGATTCGTGACAGCAAAGAAATCTGTTTCTGCGCAGTAATCCAAATCTAGTATGAACTTTTCTATCAACGACTTTACTTGGCACAACAAAACACTAAACTAAGATAAGGAGAGGTTGCTACAGTAGTAAACAACTTCCAAGACACAAAATAAAAACAAAGTACTGTAGGTAAAAACATGGGTTGTCTCCCATAAGCGCTTTTCTTTAACGCCTTTCAGCTAGGCGCAGAAAGTGTGTATCAAGTATTATCAAGAGACGAAGTGTCAACATCATAATTTGTTCTCATAATAGAATCAAAAGGTAACTTCATTCTCTTTCTAGGGAAGTGTTCCATACCTTTCTTGAGAGGAAATTGATATTTTATATTACCTTCCTTCATATCAATGATAGCACCAACAGTTCGAAGAAAAGGTCTTCCCAATATAATGGGACAAGATGCATTGCATTCAATATCCAAGACAACAAAATCAACGGGGACAAGGTTATTATTAACGGTAATGCGAACATTATCAACTTTCCCCAAAGGTTTCTTTGTAGAATGATCAGCAAGATTAACATCCAAATAACAATTTTTCAGCGGTGGCAAGTCAAGCATATTATAAATTTTCTTAGGCATAACGGAAATACTTGCACCAAGATCACATAAAGCATTACAATCAAAATCTTTAACCTTCATCTTAATGATGGGCTCCCAACCATCCTCTAGCTTTTTAGGAATAGAGGCTTCGCGCTCTAGTTTCTCTTCTCTAGCTTTTATGAGAGCATTTGTAATATGTTGCGTGAAAGCCAAATTTATAGCACTAGCATTAGGACTTTTAGCAAGTTTTTGCAAGAACTTTATAACTTCAGAGATGTGGCAATCATCAAAATTCAAACCATTATAATCTAAAGCAATGGGATCATCATCCCCAATGTTGGAAATTTTTTTAGCAGTTTTATCACGAGCGCTTCAGTTTTAGCAGTTTCGGGCAGTTTCTCGCGCTTTGCATTAGAAGTGGAAACATTGCTAACACCAATTCTTTTATTATTAATAGTAGGAGGTGCAGCAACATGTGTAGCATTAGCATTACTAGTGGTGGTAATAGTCCAAACTTTAGCCACATTCTTCTCTTTAGCTAGTTTTTCATTTTCTTCTCTATCCCACCTAGCACGCAATTCAGCCATTAATCTTATATTCTCATTAATTCTAACTTGGATGGCATTTGCTGTAGTAACAATTTTATTTTCAATATCCCTACTAGGCATAACTTTCGATTTTAAAAGATCTACATCAGCAGCAAGACTATCGACTTTAGAAGCAAGTATATCAATTTTCCCAAGCTTTTCTTCAACAGATTTGTTAAAGGCAGTTTGTGTACTAATAAATTCTTTAAGCATGGCTTCAAGTCCAGGGGGTGAATTCCTATTATTGTTGTAAGAATTCCCATAAGAATTACCATAGCCGTTGCCATTATTATAAGGATATGGCCTATAGTTGTTACTAGAATTGTTCCGGTAAGCATTGTTGTTGAAATTATTATTTTTAATGAAGTTTACATCAACATGTTCTTCTTGTGCAACCAATGAAGCTAACGGAACATTATTAGGATCAATATTAGTCCTATCATTCACAAGCATAGACATAATAGCATCAATCTTATCACTCAAGGAAGAGGTTTCTTCGACAGAATTTACTTTCTTACCTTGTGGAGCTCTTTCCGTGTGCCATTCAGAGTAGTTGATCATCATATTATCAAGAAGCTTTGTTGCTTCACCAAGAGTGATGGACATAAAGGTACCTCCAGCAGCTGAATGCAATAAATTCCGCGAAGAAAAATTTAGTCCTGCATAGAAGGTTTGGATGATCATCCAAGTAGTCAGTCCATGGGTTGGGCAATTTTTAACCAGAGATTTCATTCTTTCCCATGCTTGTGCAACATGTTCAGTATCTAATTGTTTAAAATTCATTATGCTACTCCTTAAAGATATAATTTTAGCAGGGGGATAATATCTACCAATAAAAGCATCCTTGCATTTAGTCCATGAATCAATACTATTCTTAGGCAGAGATAGCAACCAATCTTTAGCTCTTCCTCTTAATGAGAAAGGGAACAATTTTAATTTTATAATGTCACCATCTACATCCTTATACTTTTGCATTTCACATAATTCAACAAAATTATTGAGATGGGCAGCAGCATCATCGGAACTAACACCGAGAAAATTGCTCTCGCATAACAAGATTCAGTAAAGCAGGTTTAATTTCAAAGAATTCTGCTGTAGTAGCAGGTGGAGCAATAGGTGTGCATAAGAAATCATTATTATTTGTGGTTGTGAAGTCACACAACTTAGTATTTTCAGGGTTGGCCATTTTAGCAACAGTAAATAAAGCAAACTAGATAAAGTAAATGCAAGTAACTAATTTTTTTGTGTTTTTGATATAGCAAACAAGATAGCAAATAAAGTAAAACTAGCAACTATTTTTTTTGTATTTTGATTTAGTGCAGCAAACAAAGTAGTAAATAAAACTAAGCAAGACAAAAACAAAGTAAAGAGATTGGGAAGTGGAGACTCCCCTTGCAGCGTGTCTTGATCTCCCCGGCAACGGCGCCAGAAAAAGAGCTTGATGGCGTGTAACTCACACGTTCGTTGGGAACCCCAAGAGGAAGGTATGATGTGCACAACAGCAAGTTTTCCCTCAGAAAGAAACCAAGGTTTATCGAACCAGGAGGAGCCAAGAAGCACGTTGAAGGTTGATGGCGGCGGGATGTAGTGCGGCGCAACACCAGAGTTTCCGGCGCCAACGTGGAACCTGCAGAACACAACCAAAGTACTTTGCCCCAACGAAACAGTGAGGTTGTCAATCTCACCGGCTTGCTGTAACAAAGGATTAACCGTATTGTGTGGAAGATGATTGTTTGCAGAAAACAATAGAACAAGTATTGCAGTAGATTGTATTTCAGTATAGAGAATTGGACCGGGGTCCACAGTTCACTAGAGGTGTCTCTCCCATAAGATAAACAGCATGTTGGGTGAACAAATTACAGTTGGGCAATTGACAAATAAAGAGGGCATGACCATGCACATACATATTATGATGAGTATAGTGAGATTTAATTGGGCATTACGACAAAGTACATAGACCGCTATCCAGCATGCATCTATGCCTAAAAAGTCCACCTTCAGGTTATCATCCGAACCCCCTCCAGTATTAAGTTGCTAACAACAGACAATTGCATTAAGTATTGCGCGTAATGTAATTAGTGACTACATCCTTGAACATAGCACCAATGTTTTATCCCTAGTGGCAACAACACATCCATAACCTTAGAGGTTCTTGTCACCCCTCCAGATTCACGGAGACATGAACCCACTATCGAGCATAAATACTCCCTCTTGGAGTTACTAGCATCAACTTGGCCAGAGCATCTACTAATAACGGAGAGCATGCAAGATCATAAACAACACATAGACATAACTTTGATAATCAACATAACAAGTATTCTCTATTCATCGGATCCCAACAAACGCAACATATAGAATTACAGATAGATGATCTTGATCATGTTAGGCAGCTCACAAAATCCGACAATTAAGCACAATGGGGAGAAGACAACCATCTAGCTACTGCTATGGACCCATAGTCCAGGGGTAGACTACTCACTCATCACTCCGGAGGTGACCATGGCGGCGTAGAGTCCTCCAGGAAATGAATCCCCTCTCCGGCAGGGTGCCGGAGGCGATCTCCTGGATCCCCCGAGATGGGATCGGCGGCGGCGGTGTCTCAGTAAGGTTTTCCGTATCGTGGCTCTCGGTACTGGGGGTTTCGCGACGGAGGCTTTAAGTAGGCGGAAGGGCAGGTCAGGAGGCGGCACGAGGGCCCCACACCACAGGGCCGTGCGGCCAAGGGGGGGGGGGGCGCCGCCCTAGGATGTGGGCACCTCGTGGCCCCACTTCGTCTCCTCTTCGGACTTCTGGAAGCTTCGTGGCAAAATAGGACCCTGGGCGTTGATTTCGTCCAATTCCGAGAATATTTCGTTACTAGGATTTCTGAAACCAAAAACAGCAGAAAACAGCAACTGGCACTTCGGCATCTTGTTAATAGGTTAGTTCCAGAAAATGCACGAATATGACATAAAGTGTGCATAAAACATGTAGATAACATCAATAATGTGGCATGGAACATAAGAAATTATCGATACGTTGGAGACGTATCAGTGCTCGAAGCTATTTCCTTTAGATCCTGCAATTGCATCTTTTTGTTTCTTGTTTACACTAGTTAGGCATAATGGACAACAATGAGCTTCTTATTCTATTTCCTGATTTAAGACATGGATGGTTTGATGCGAAAATTAAAAAACCTATGGAACATATTAGTATGAACGCTTTGAACACCATTGTTGCTAATGATATGGAAAATTCTAAGCTTGGGGAAGCTGGCTTTGATGAGCATGATATTTTTAGTCCCCTAATTAAGCATTGAGGAGAAAATTTACTTTGATGATACTTTGCCTCCTATTTGTGATGATTATAATGATATTGGTCTTTTGGTGCCACCTACTATGGAGGATAAGTTTAATTATGATTACAATATGCCTCCTATATTTGATGATGAGAATAATAATGATAGCTACTTTGTTGAATTTGCTCCCACTACATCTAATAAAATTGATTATGCTTATGTGGAGAGTAATGATACTTTTATGCATGTGAATAAGAATGCTTTATGTGATACTTATATTGTTGAGTTTATTCATGATGCCTCTGAAAATTATTATGAGAGAGGAAAATATGGTTGTAGAAATTTTCATGTTACTAAAACACCTCTCTATATGCTGAAATTTTTGAAGTTACACTGGTTTTATCTTCCTATGCTTGTTACTTTGCTCTTCATGAACTTGTTTATTTACAAGATTCTATGCATAGGAAGCATGTTAGACTTAAATTTGTTTTTAATTTGCCTCTTGATGCTCTTTTTTTTTGCTTCAAATACTATTTCTTGCGAGTACATCATTAAAACTGCTGAGCCCATCTTAATGGCTATAAAGAAAGAACTTCTTGGGAGATAACCCATGTGTTTATTTTGCTACTGTTTTGTTGTGTCTTGGAAGTTGTTACTACTGTAGCAACCTCTCCTTATCTTAGTTTTGTTGTATTGTTGTGCCAAGTAAAGTCTTTGATAGAAAGGTTGATACTAGATTTGGATTACTGCACAGAAACAGATTTCTGTCTGTCACGAATTTGGGCAGGGTTCTCTGTAGGTAACTCAGAAAAATCTGCCAATTTACGTGCGTGATCCTCAGATATGTACGCAACTTTCATTCAATTTGAGCTTTTTCATCTGAGCAAGTCTGGTGCCACTTTAAAATTCGTCTTTACGGACTGTTCTGTTTTGACAGATTCTGCATTTTATTTCGCATTGCCTCTTTTGCTATGTTGGATGGATTTCTTTGTTCCATTAACTTTCAGAAGCTTTGGGCAATGTCCAGAAGTGTTAAGAATGATTGTGTCACCTCTGAACACGTGAATTTTTGATTATGCACTAACCCTCTAATGAGTTGTTTTGAGTTTGGTGTGGAGGAAGTTTTCAAGGGTCAAGAGAGGAGGATGATATACTACGATCAAGAAGAGTGAAAAGTCTAAGCTTGGGGATGCCCCGGTGGTTCATCCCTGCATATTTCAAGAAGACTCAAGCGTCTAAGCTTGGGGATGCCCAAGGCATCCCCTTCTTCATCGACAACTTATCAGTTTTCTTCTCTTGAAACTATATTTTTATTCGGTCACATCTTATGTACTTTACTTGGAGCGTCTGTTTGTTTTTGTTTTGTTTGAATAAATACATGCTTGTGTGGGAGAGAGACACGCTCCGCTGTTTCATATGAACACATGTGTTCTTAGCTTTTAATGTTCATGGCGAAGGTTGAAACTGCTTCGTTAATTGTTATATGGTTGGAAACGGGAAATGCTACATGTAGTAATTGATAAAATGTCTTGGATAATTTGATACTTGGCAATTGTTGTGCTCATGTTTAAGCTCTTGCATCATATACTTTGCACCCATTAATGAAGAAATACATAGAGCTTGCTAAAATTTGGTTTGCATAATTGGTCTCTCTAAGGTCTAGATAATTTCCAGTAAAGAGTTTGAACAACAAGGAAGACGGTGTAGAGTCTTATAATGTTTACAATATGTCTTTTATGTAAGTTTTGCTGCACCGGTTCATCCTTGTGTTTGTTTCAAATAACCTTGCTAGCCTGAACCTTGTATCGAGAGGGAATACTTCTCATGCATCCAAAATCCTTGAGCCAAAAACTATGCCATTTGTGTCCACCATACCTACCTACTACATGGTATTTCTCCGCCATTCCAAAGTAAATTGCTTGAGTGCTATCTTTAAACAATTCAAAAGTTATTACCTCTTATTTGTGTTAATGTTTTATAGCTCATGAGGAAGTATGTGGTGTTTATCTTTCAATCTTGTTGGGCAACTTTCACCAATGGACTAGTGGCTTCATCCGCTTATCCAATAATTTTGCAAAAAGAGCTGGCAATGGGGTTCCCAGCCCCGAATTAATTAACTTTCATAAAGTTACAAATAGACACTCCTCCATGGTATGTGATTGTTGGTCGGCACCCGAGGATTCGGTTAGCCATGGCTTGAGAAAGCAAAGGTGGGGAGGAGTGTCATCTAAATAAAACTAAAATAAAAAGGCACTCCTTCATGGTACGAGATTGTTGGCAGGCACCCGAGTATTCGGTTAGCCATGGTTTGTGAAAGCAAGGTTGGAAGGAGTGCCACCCAAAAATAAAATTTCATGGGAGCCGCTCTTTGAAAGTCTGTCTGGCAAGGGGGGTAGAGTGCTCACTACCATTCGTTGACAACAACAAACACCGCTCAAAACTTTACTTTTTATGCTCTCTTTATGTTTTCAAAATAAAAGCTCTAGCACAAATATAGCAATCAATGCTTCCCTCTGCGAAGGGCCTTTCTTTTACTTTTATGTTGAGTCAGTTCACCTATCTCTTTCCACCTCAAGAAGCAAACACTTGTGTGAACTGTGCATTGATTCTTACATACTTGCATATTGCATTTGTTATATTACTCTATGTTGACAATTATCCATGAGATATACATGTTACAAGTTGAAAGCAACCACTGAAACTTAATCTTCCTTTATGTTGCTTCAATACCTTTTACTTTGAATTATTGCTTTATGAGTTAACTCTTATGCAAGACTTATTGATGCTTGTCTTGAAAGTACTATTCATGAAAAGTCTTTGCTTTATGATTCATTTGTTTACTCATGTCATTACCATTGTTTTGTCGCTGCATTCATTACATATGCTTACAATAGTATGATCAAGGTTATGATGGCATGTCACTTAAGAAATTATCATTGTTATCGTTTACCTACTCGAGGGCGAGTAGGAACTAAGCTTGGGGATGCTTGATACGTCTCAAACGTATCTATAATTTCTTATGTTCCATGCTACTTTATTGATGATACCTACATGTTTTATACACATTATATGTCATTATTATGCGTTTTCCGGAACTAACCTATTGACGAGATGCCAAAGAGCCAGTTGCTGTTTTCTGCTGTTTTTGGTTCCAGAAATCCTAGTAAGGAAATATTCTCGGAATCGGACGAAATCAATGCCCAGCATCCTATTTTTCCACGAAGCTTCCAGAACACCCGAGAGCCACCAGAGGGGAGCCCTGGTGGGCCCAGATGATAGGGCGGCGCGGCCAGGGCCTGGGCCGCGCCCCCCTACTGTGTCATCGCCTCGTCGACCTTCCGACTCCGCCTCTTCGCCTATATAAAGGTCCCTGACCTAAAACACGATACGAAAAAAGCCACGGTACGAGAAACCTTCCAGAGCCGCCGCCATCGCGAAGCCAAGATCTGGGGGACATGAGTCTCTGTTCCGGCACGCCGCCGGGACGGGGAAGTGCCCCCGGAAGGCTTCTCCATCGACATCACCACCATCTTCATCAACGCTGCTGTCTCCCATGAGGAGGGAGTAGTTCTCCATCGAGGCTCGGGGCTGTACCGGTAGCTATGTGGTTAATCTCTCTCCTATGTGCTTCAATACAATAATCTCATGAGCTGCCTTACATGATTGAGATTCATATGATGATGCTTGTAATCTAGATGTCATTATGCTAGTCAAGTGGATTTTACTTATGTGATCTCCGGAGACTCCTTGTCCCACGTGTGTAAAGGTGACAGTGTGTGCACCGTGTGGGTCTCTTAGGCTATATTTCACAGAATACTTATTCACTGTTATGAATGGCATAGTGAAGTGCTTATTTATATCTCTTTATGATTGCAATGTGTTTTGTATCACAATTTATCTGTGTGCTACTATAGTGATGTTATTAAAGTAGTTTATTCCTTCTGCACGGTGTAATGGTGACAGTGTGTGCATCGTGTAGTACTTGGCGTAGGCTATGATTGTGATCTCTTGTAGATTATGAAGTTAACTATTGCTATGATAGTATTGATGTGATCTATTCCTCCTTTCGTAGTGTGAAGGTGACAGTGTGCATGCTATGTCAGTACTTGGTTTGGTTATGTTGATCTGTTATGCACTCTAAGGTTATTTAAATATGAACATTGAATATTGTGGAGCTTGTTAACTTCGGCATTGAGGGTTCGTGTAATCCTACACAGTTAGTTGTGTTCATCATCCAACAAGAGGGTGTAGAGTCTAGCATCTATCTATTTATTCCGTTATGTGATCAATGTTGAGAGTGTCCACTAGTGAAAGTATGATCCCTAGGCCTTGTTCCTAAATACTGCTATCGCTGCTTGTTTACTATTTTACTGCATTTATACTGCCTGCAATATTACTACCATCAACTGCACGCCAGCAAGCACTTTTCTGGCGCCGTTACTACTGCTCATATTCATTCATACCACTTGTATTTCACTATCTCTTCGCCGAACTAGTGCACCTATTAGGTGTGTTGGGGACACAAGAGACTTCTTGCTTTGTGGTTGCAGGGTTGCATGAGAGGGATATCTTTGACCTCTTCCTCCCTGAGTTCGATAAACCTTGGGTGATCCACTTAAGGGAAACTTGCTGCTGTTCTACAAACCTCTGCTCTTGGAGGCTCAACACTGTCTACAAGAATAGAAGCACCCGTAGACATCAGTTGCTTTCAACTTCAACATGTATATCTCATGGGTAATTGTCAACACAAAGTAATATAACAAGTGCAATAGGTAAACATGTAAGAATCAAGGCACACAGTTTACACAAGTGTTTGCTTCTAAGATAGAAAGAAGTAGGTAAACTGACTCAACAATAAGGTAGAAGAATGGCCCTTCGCAGAGGGAAGCATGGATTACTATTTTTGTGCTAGAGATTTTCATTTTAAAAACATAGAAACAATTTTGTCAACGGTAGTAATAAATCATATGTGTTATGTATAAGACATCTTATAAGTTGCAAGCCTCATGCATAGTATACTAATAGTGCTCGCACCTTGTCCTAATTAGCTTGGATTAACACGGATTATCATTGCATAGCATATGTTTCAACCAAGTGTCGCAAAGGGGTACCTCTATGCCGCCTGTACAGAGGTCTAAGGAGAAAGTTCACATTGGATTTCTCGCTTTTGATTATTCTCAACTTAGACATCCATACCGGGACAACATAGACAACAGATAATGGACTCCTCTTTAATGCATAAGCATTTAACAACAGATAATATTCTCATAAGAGATTGAGGATTTGTGTCCAAACTGAAACTACCACCATGATTCATGCCTTTAGTTAGCGGCCCAATGTTCTTCTCTAACAATATGCATACTCAAACCATTTGATCATGAAAATCGCCCTTACTTCAGACAAGACGAACATGCATAGCAACTCACATGATATTCAACAAAGGTAAAAGTTGATGGCGTCCCCAGAAACATGGTTACCGCTCAACAAGCAACTTATTAAGAAATAAGACACATAAGTATATATTCTTCACCACAATTGTTTTTAAGGCTATTTTCCCATGAGCTATATATTGTAAAGGCAAAGAATAGAAGTTTAAAGGTAGCACTCAAGTAATGTACTTTTGGAATGGCAGAGAAATACCATGTGGTAGGTAGGTATGGTGGACACAAATGGCATAGTTTTTGGCTCAAGGATTTGGTTGCACGAGAAGAATCCCTCTCAATACAAGGCTAGGCTAGCAAGGTTGTTTGCAGCAAACTCAAGTATAAATGGTACAGCAAGACTCACATATGAACATATTGTAAGTATTATAAGACTTTACATCGTCTCCTTGTTGTTCAAACACCTCAACCAGAAAATATCTAGACTTAGAGAGACCAATCATGCAAACCAAATTTTAACAAGATCTATGTAGTTCTTCATTAATAGGTACAAAGTACATGATGCAAGAGCTTAAACATGATCTATATGAGCACAACAATTGCCAAGTATCAAATTATTCAAGACATTATACCATTTACCACATGCGGCATTTTCCGTTTCCAACCATATACCAATGAACAAAGTAGTTCAACCTTCGCAATGAACATTAAGAATAAAGCTAAGAACACATGTGTTCATATGCAACAGCGGAGCGTGTCTCTCTCCCACACAAAGAATGCTAGGATCTGACTTTATTCAAACAAAAACAAAAATAAACAAATAGACGCTCCAAGCAAAGCACATAAGATGTGACTGAATAAAAATATAGTTTCACTTGAGGTGACCTGATAAGTTGTCGATGAAGAAGGGGATGCCTTGGGCATCCCCAAGCTTAGATGCTTGAGTCTTCTTAAAATATGCAGGGATGAACCATGGGGGCATCCCCAAGCTTAGAGTTTTCACTCTTCTTGATCATATTGTATCATCCTCCTCTCTTGACCCTTGAAAACTTCCTCCACACCAAACTCAAAACAAACTCATTAGAGGGTTAGTGCATAATTGAAAATTCATATATTCAGAGGTGACATAATCATTCTTAACACTTCTGGACATTGCACAAAGCTACTGAAAGTTAATGGAACAAACAAATCCATCAAAAGGCAGAATCTGTCAAAACAGAACAGTCCGTAAAGACGAATTTTCCAGGGGCACTTAACTTGCTCAGATGAAAATGCTTAAATTGAATGAAAGTTGCGTACATATCTGAGGATCACGCACGTAAATTGGCAGATTTTTGTGAGTTACCTACAGAGAACCCTGCCCAAATTCGTGACAGCAAGAAATCTGTTTCTGCGCAGTAATCCAAATCTAGTATTGACTTTACTATCAAAGACTTTACTTGGCACAACAATGCAATAAAATAAAGATAAGGAGAGGTTGCTACAGTAGTAACAACTTCCAAGACTCAAATATAAAACAAAAGTGCTGTAGTAAAATAATGGGTTGTCTCCCATAAGCGCTTTTCTTTAACGCCTTTCAGCTAGGCGCAGAAAGTGTGAATCAAGTATTATCAAGAGATGAAGCATCGACAGAGGAGTTTGGAGTTTTCTCAACTATACATGTTATCTTATCTATGTAAGTTTAAGAGGCTCCTTTTTCATTACTCTTAGGCTTGCTATTCTCATCAAACAAATTTTCAGGAACAAGCCAACCATAGTTATTTTCTAGAGCTTCATGCATTCCTAGGAGCTTACTAGGTATCAGTACTTTAATCTCCCCTCCATCATTAACATTATTAGTGTACTTTATTCTATCAATGTCCATCTTTTCAAGGGTACTAGAAAAGTTGGTGTAAGAGCCAAGCATCTTATATTTAATAAAGACTTTTCTAGCCTCTCTTGCTACACCACCAAATTCTTTAAGAAGGGTTTCTAAGACAAAATCTTTCTTTTCTTCTTCCTCCATATCACAGAGTGTAAGAAACATATGTTGAATTATAGGATTGAGATTAACAAATTTAGTTTCCAACATGTGTACTAAAGAAGCAGCAGCAATTTCATAAGTAGGAGCAAGTTCTACCAAGTGTCTATCTTCAAAATCTTCAGCTGTACTAACATGAGTGAAAAAATCTTCTATATTATCTCTTCCAATTATAGACCCTCGGCCTACCGGTATGTCTTTTAGAGTGTACTTAGGAGGAAACATGATGAAATAAACAAAAGGTAAATAAAGTAAATGCAAGTAACTAATTTTTTTGTGTTTTTGATATAGAGAACGCAAACAAGATAGTAAATAAAGTAAAACTAGCAAATAATTTTTTTGTGTTTTGTTTTAGTGCAGCAAACAAAGTAGTAAATAAAGTAAAGTAAAGCAAAACAAAAACAAAGTAAAGAGATTGGAAGTGGAGACTCCCCTTGCAGCGTGTCTTGATCTCCCCGGCAACGGCGCCAGAAATTTACTTGCTGGCGTGTAGTTGACGTGGGAGTTAGAAATCTTTGTGGTGTAACTTTTCTTCGGTCCCCGGCAACGGCGCCAGAAATTTAGCTTGATACGCGTAAAGCACACGTCCGTTGGGAACCCCAAGTGGAAGGTATGATGCGTATAGAAGCAAGTTTCCCTCAGTAAGAAACCAAGGTTTATCGAACCAGTAGGAGCCAAGAAGCACGTTGAAGGTTGATGGCGGCGAAATGTAGTGCGGCGCAACACCAGGGATTCCGGCGCCAACGTGAACCTGCACAACACAACCAAAGTACTTTGCCCCAACGTAACAGTGAGGTTGTCAATCTCACCGGCTTGCTGAAAATAAAGGATTAACCGTATTGTGTGGAAGATGATGATTGTTTGCAAAGAACAGTAAAGAACAATTGCAGTAGATTGTATTTTAGATGTAAAGAATGGACCGGGGTCCACAGTTCACTAGCGGTGTCTCTCCCATAAGATAAATAGCATGTTGGCTGAACAAATTACAGTTGGGCAATTGACAAATAAAGAAGGCATAACAATGCACATACATATATCATGATGAGTACTATGAGATTTAATCAGGGCATTACGACAAAGTACATAGACCGCTATCCAGCATGCATCTATGCCTAAATAGTCCACTTCCAGGTTATCATCCGAACCCCTTCCGGTATTAAGTTGTAAACAACAGACAATTGCATTAAGTATGGTGCGTAATGTAATCAACACAAATATCCTTAGACAAAGCATCGATGTTTTATCCCTAGTAGCAACAGCACATCCACAACCTTAGAACTTTCCTTGTCACACCGTCCTGCAGATTTAATGGAGGCATGGACCCACTATCGAGCATAAATACTCCCTCTTGGAGTTACAAGTATCAACTTGGCCAGAGCCTCTACTAGCAACGGAGAGCATGCAAGAACATAAACAACATATATGATAGATTGATAATCAACTTGACATAGTATTCAATATTCATCGGATCCCAACAAACACAACATGTAGCATTACAGATAGATGATCTTGATCATGATAGGCAGCTCACAAGATCTAACATGATAGCACAATGATGAGAAGACGACCATCTAGCTACTGCTATGGACCCATAGTCCAGGGGTGAACTACTCACACATCGATCCGGAGGCGATCATGCCGATGAAGAGCCCTCCGGGAGATGATTCCCCTCTCCGGCAGGGTGCCGGAGGCGATCTCCTGAATCCCCCGAGATGGGATTGGCGGTGGCGGCGTCTCTGGAAGGTTTTCCGTATCGTGGCTCTCGGTACTGGGGGTTTCGCGATGAAGGCTTTAAGTAGGCGGAAGGGCAGGTCCGAGGGCGTCACGAGGGACCCACACAACAGGGCCGCGCGGCCAGGACCTGGGTCACGCCGCCCTAGTGTGGCGTCGCCTCGTGGCCCCACTTCGTATCTCCCTCGGTCTTCTGGAAGCTTCGTGGAAAAATAAGCCCCTGGGCGTTGATTTCGTCCAATTCCGAGAATATTTCCTTACTAGGATTTCTGAAACCAAAAACAGCAGAAAACAGCAACTGGCTCTTCGGCATCTCGTCAATAGGTTAGTGCCGGAAAATGCATAATAATGATATATAATGTGTATAAAACATGTGAGTATCATCATAAAAGTAGCATGGAACATAAGAAATTATAGATACGTTTGAGACGTATCAATCATGGTCTCCAACAACAAGGACAAGGAGCCTTTGGAGGAAGATATTCAGGATCCCGATTTGAAGGAAGAAGTCGAGAGCAAGGATGAAGAAGAAGTTGAGGAAGTTTCGCGAGTATACCCGCGTGCCACCGTCGCAAGCATAGGAGTGGTGTCAAATCCGTTCAATAGCAAGAAAAGCGCACGAATTAGCACCGGAGGAGGAGTTCCACGTCACTACCTAGCTCCAAGGACATCTCCTCCAGGCACTTACAAACCCTTCCACATCCTAATTCATAATAGTCAAACTGAAAGGGTTCCCAAGGCAGTATTGCCTAGCAACTGGGATATAGATCGTTCTAACACTGCAGGAAAGATGAAGCCTGAAGCTGAAGATTGGGGAAACAACTCCAAGAGTTAGGACTCGCCGTCGGATATACTTCTTAACCGCGTCGAGCACAATTCGGAGATGATCCGCAACCTCATGTACACGATTGATGAGCTAAAGGAGCTTGTTGAGAAGCTTATCAAGGATTCACCATCATCACCGAAGGAGTAATTCATCATCGGTATTGGCATCCCCTTGGTTTGTTCCAAGCTTGGGGGAGTGCCGCGGTATCACATCATCACTACCTTTTTACCTTTTTATTATCAAGTAGTGTCATATCATGAGTAGGGAAGTTATCATATAAGATGTGTTGCGGTATGGAAGTATCTCTCTTTAGTTGGTTATCTATGTATCCCTTGGTGTGAGTTATCGTTATGGAATATTAATGAGAAGTTTTATCATTTACATATTGCACATCTTATTTTAGTTTGCAATCTCTATTATATGATTGATCTTATTGTTAAGTATTGGTATCACTTTGGGAGCATTGAGTAAATCTATTTGGTTTTGGCAAACTTAGCATTGGTCAATAGCAACAACACTTTGAGTTTAAGTAGAAAAGAGGAGATACATGTAGATATGTTGTTTCATTATCTTTCTTTCTTGTTAGCTATCAGCTTAGTATTCTGAAGTTAAAATTGTTTGTGCTTACAAGGAAGATGCATGATTGTTTCTATCACATGTATATTTGTTTGTTTCCCTCAACTCTTATGCTTGCTAATCAACCTTGCTAGCCAAAGACCTGTACTGAGAGGGAATGCTTCTCATGCATCCAAACCCTTAAACCAAACCTATGCCATCAGTGTCCACCATAACTGCCTATTATGTGGTATTTTGCGCCATTCCAAGTAAATACTTCATGTGCTACCTTTAAACAATTCAAAAGTTATCATCCCTTATTTGTGTCACTGTTTTATAGCTCATGAGGAAGTATGTGGTGTTTATCTTTCAATCTTGTTGGGAAGCTTTCACTAATGGACTAGTGGCTTCATCCACTTATCCTATAATTTTGCAAAAAGAGCTGGCAACGGGGTTCCCCGCCCCAATTAATTAACTCTCATTAATTATCCTCTTCACATGTTTTGCTCTGATTCATCAGTAAGCAACTTAATTTTGCAATAGACACTCCTCCATGGTATGTGAAATGTTGGAAGGCACCCGAGGATTCGGTTAGCCATGGCTTGAGAAAGCAAAGGTTGGGAGGAGTGTCATACTTAAATAAACTAAAGTACATGTGTAAACAAAAGAGAAGAGGGATGATCTACCTTGCTGGTAGAGATAACGTCCTTCATGGGAGCCGCTCTTAGGAAGTCTGTTTGGCAAGGGGGTTAGAGTACCCGCTGCCATTCGTTGACAACAACAAACACCTCTCAAAACTTTACTTTTATGCTCTCTATATGATTTCAAAACTTGAAAAGCTCTAGCACATGATTTAATACCTGCTTCCCTTGATGGCGTGTATTTCACACGTTCGTTGGGCAACCCCAAGAGGAAGGTATGATGCGCACAGCAGCAAGTTTTCCCTCAGAAAGAAACCAAGGTTTATCGAACCAGGAGGAGCCAAGAAGCACGTTGAAGGTTGATGGCGGCGGGATGTAGTGCGGCGCAACACCAGAGATTCCGGCGCCAACGTGGAACCTGCACAACACAACCAAAGTACTTTGCCCCAACGAAACAGTGAGGTTGTCAATCTCACCGGCTTGCTGTAACAAAGGATTAACCGTATTGTGTGGAAGATGATTGTTTGCAGAAAACAGTAGAACAGTATTGCAAGATGATTGTATTTCAGTAAAGAGAATTGGACCGGGGTCCACAGTTCACTAGAGGTGTCTCTCCCATAAGACGAACAGCATGTTGGGTGAACAAATTACAGTTGGGCAATTGACAAATAAAGAGAGCATGACCATGCACATACATATCATGATGAGTATAGTGAGATTTAATTGGGCATTACGACAAAGTACATAGACCGCCATCCAACTGCATCTATGCCTAAAAAGTCCACCTTCAGGTTATCATCCGAACCCCCTCCAGTATTAAGTTGCAAAGCAACAGACAATTGCATTAAGTATGGTGCGTAATGTAACTAGTGACTACATCCTTGAACATAGCACTAATGTTTTATCCCTAGTGGCAACAGCACAACACAACCTTAGAACTTTCATCCTTTGTCCCGGTGTCAATGCAGGCATGAACCCACTATCGAGCATAAGTACTCCCTCTTGGAGTTACAAGCATCTACTTGGCCAGAGCATCTACTAGTAACGGAGAGCATGCAAGATCATAAACAACACATAGCATAACTTTGATAATCAACATAACAAGTATTCTCTATTCATCGGATCCCAACAAACGCAACATATAGAATTACAGATAGATGATCTTGATCATGTTAGGCAGCTCACAAGATCCGACAATGATAGCACAATGGGGAGAAGACAACCATCTAGCTACTGC
The DNA here is from genome assembly GCF_019359855.2 of Lolium perenne. Taxonomy (NCBI): domain Eukaryota; kingdom Viridiplantae; phylum Streptophyta; class Magnoliopsida; order Poales; family Poaceae; genus Lolium; species Lolium perenne. Next base: position 23,802,193 of record NC_067244.2, on the reverse strand, counting down.
TATGGACCCATAGTCCAGGGGTAGACTACTCACACATCACACCGGAGGCGACCATGGCGGCGTAGAGTCCTCCGGGAGATGATTCCCCTCTCCGGCAGGGTGCCGGAGGCGATCTCCTGGATTCCCCGAGATGGGATCGGCGGCGGCGGCGTCTCTGGAAGGTTTTCCGTATCGTGGTTCTCGGTACTGGGGTTTTCGTCACGGAGACTTTTTATAGGCGAAAGGGCAGGTCAAGAGGCGGCACGGGGGCCCCACACCACAGGGCCGCGCGGCCAAGGGGGGGGCCGCGCCGCCCTAGGGTGTGGCCCCTCCGTGGCCCCTCTTCGTCTCTCCTTCGGACTTCTGGAAGCTTCGTGAGAAAATAGGCCCCTGGGCTTTGATTTCGTCCAATTCCGAGAATATTTCCTTACTAGGATTTCTGAAACCAAAAAGCAATGAAAACGACAAGCGGCACTTCGGCATCTTGTTAATAGGTTAGTTCCAGAAAATGCACGAATATGACATAAAGTGTGCATAAAACATGTAGATAACATCAATAATGTGGCATGGAACATAAGAAATTATCGATACGTCGGAGACGTATCAGCATCCCCAAGCTTAGTTCTGCTCGTCCCGAGCAGGTAAAACGATAACACGGATAATTTCTGGAGTGACATGCCATCATAATCTTGATCATACTATTTGTAAAGCATATGTAGTGAATGCAGCGATCAAAACAATGTATATGACATGAGTAAACAAGTGAATCATATAGCAAATACTTTTCATGAATAGCACTTCAAGACAATCATCAATAAGTCTTGCATAAGAGTTAACTCATAAAGCAATAATTCAAAGTAAAAGGTATTGAAGCAACACAAAAGAAGATTAAGTTTCAGCGGTTGCTTTCAACTTGTAACATGTATATCTCATGGATATTGTCAACATAGAGTAATATAATAAGTGCAATAAGCAAGTATGTAGGAATCAATGCATAGTTCACACAAGTGTTTGCTTCTTGAGGTGGAGAGAAATAGGTGAACTGACTCAACATTGAAAGTAAAAGAATGGTCCTCCATAGAGGAAAAGCAGCGATTGCTATATTTGTGCTAGAGCTTTGATTTTGAAAACATAAAGAGAGCATAAAAATAAAGTTTTGAGAGGTGTATGTTGTTGTCAACGAATGGTAGCGGGTACTCTAACCCCCTTGCCAGACAAACCTTCAAAGAGCGGCTCCCATTTTATTTTATTTTGGGTGGCACTCCTTCCAACCTTTCTTTCACAAACCATGGCTAACCGAATCCTCGGGTGCCTGCCAACAATCTCATACCATGAAGGAGTGCCTTTTTATTTTAGTTTTATTATGATGACACTCCTCCCAACCTTTGCTTACACAAGCCATGGCCAACCGAATCCTTCGGGTGCCGTCCAACAATCACATACCATGGAGGAGTGTCTATTTTTGTTAATTAATTTGGGACTGGGAATCCCATTGCCAGCTCTTTTTGCAAAATTATTGGATAAGCGGATGAAGCCACTAGTCCATTGGTGAAAGTTGCCCAACAAGATTGAAAGATAAACACCACATACTTCCTCATGAGCTATAAAACATTGACACAAATCAGAGGTGATAAATTTTGAATTGTTTAAAGGTAGCACTCAAGCAATTTACTTTGGAATGGCGGAAAATACCATGTAGTATAGGTAGGTATGGTGGACAAAAATGGCATAGTGGTTGTCTCAAGTATTTTGGATGCATGAGAAGTATTCCCTCTCGATACAAGGTTTAGGCTAGCAAGGCTTATTTGAAACAAACACAAGGATGAACCGGTGCAGCAAAACTCACATAAAAGACATATTGAAAACATTATAAGACTCTACACCGTCTTCCTTGTTGTTCAAACTCAATACTAGAAATTATCTAGACCTTAGAGAAACCAAATATGCAAACCAAATTTTAGCATGCTCTATGTATTTCTTCATTAATGGGTGCAAAGCATATGATGCAAGAGCTTAATCATGAGCACAACAATTGCCAAGTATCACATTACCCAAGACATTTATAGCAATTACTACATGTATCATTTTCCAATTCCAACCATATAACAATTTAACGAAGAAGAAACTTTGCCATGAATATTATGAGTAGAAACCAAGGACATACTTGTCCATATGCTACAGCGGAGCGTGTCTCTCTCCCATAAAGTGAATGCTAGGATCCATTTTATTCAAACAAAACAAAAAACAAAAACAAACCGACGCTCCAAGAAAAAGCACATAAGATGTGATGGAATAAAAATATAGTTTCAGGGGAGGAACCTGATAATGTTGTCGATGAAGAAGGGGATGCCTTGGGCATCCCCAAGCTTAGACGCTTGAGTCTTCTTGATATATGCAGGGGTGAACCACCGGGTGCATCCCCAAGCTTAGAGCTTTCACTCTCCTTGATCATGTTGCATCATACTCCTCTCTTGATCCTTGAAAACTTCCTCCACACCAAACTCGAAACAACTCATTAGAGGGTTAGTGCACATTATAAATTGACATATTCAGAGGTGACACAATCATTCTTAACACTTCTGGACATTGCATAATGCTACTGGACATTAGTGGATCAAAGAAATTCATCCAACATAGCGAAAGAGGCAATGCGAAATAAAAGGCAGAATCTGTCAAAACAGAACAGTTCGTATTGACGAATTTTAAAATGGCACCAGACTTGCTCAAATGAAAATGTTCAAATTGAATGAAAGTTGCGTACATATCTGAGGATCATGCACGTAAATTGGCTTAATTTTCTGAGTTACCTACAGGGAGGTGGACCCAGATTCGTGACAGCAAAGAAATCTGGAACTGTGCAGTAATCCAAATCTAGTACTTACTTTTCTATCAACGGCTTAACTTGGCACAACAAAACACAAAACTAAGATAAGGAGAGGTTGCTACAGTAGTAAACAACTTCCAAGACACAAAATAAAAACAAAGTACTGTAGGTAAAAACATGGGTTGTCTCCCATAAGCGCTTTTCTTTAACGCCTTTCAGCTAGGCGCAGAAAGTGTGTATCAAGTATTATCGGAGAGTGGTGTATTCTCAGCGGGGTGTGGAGTTTTCTCAACTATGCATACTATCTTTTCTATGTGAGTTTCAGAGGCTCCCTTTTCATTAGTCTTGGGCTTGCTACTCTCATCAAACAAATCTTCAGGAACAATCCAATCAAAATTCTTTTCTAGTGCCTCACACATTCCCAAGAGCTTGCAAGGTATTGATGTTTTAATATCCCCTCATAATTAATTTCATTAGTGTACTTTTGTCTATCCTTTTCTATCTTCTCAAGGGTACTAGCAAAGTTGGTATAAGAGCCTAGCATATTATATTTAGTGAAAACTTTTCTAGCTTCTCTCGCTATTCCCCCAAATTCTTTAAGAAGGGTTTCTAATACAAAATCTTTCTTTTCTCCTTCTTCCATATCACTGAGTGTAAGAAACATATGTTGAATCACAGGATTAAGGTTAACAAATCTAGCTTCTAACGCGTGTACTAAAGAAGCGACAGCAATTTCATAAGTGGGAGCAAGTTCTACCAAGTGTCTATCTTCAAAATCTTCGACCGTACTAATATGAGTGAAAAAATCTTCTATATTGTCTTTCCCAAGGATAGATCCTCGGCCTACCGGTACATCTTTAAGAACAAACTTAGGAGGAAACATGATGAAATAAGTAAAGTAAATGCAAGTAACTAATTTTTTTGTGTTTTTGATATAGCAAACAAGATAGCAAGTAAAGTAAAACTAGCAACTAATTTTTTTGTATTTTGATTTAGTGCAGCAAACAAAGTAGTAAATAAAACTAAGCAAGACAAAAACAAAGTAAAGAGATTGAGAAGTGGAGACTCCCCTTGCAGCGTGTCTTGATCTCCCCGGCAACGGCGCCAGAAAATATGCTTGATGGCGTGTATTTCACACGTTCGTTGGGCAACCCCAAGAGGAAGGTATGATGCGCACAGCAGCAAGTTTTCCCTCAGAAAGAAACCAAGGTTTATCGAACCAGGAGGAGCCAAGAAGCACGTTGAAGGTTGATGGTGGCGGGATGTAGTGCGGCGCAACACCAGAGATTCCGGCGCCAACGTGGAACCTGCACAACACAACCAAAGTACTTTGCCCCAACGAAACAGTGAGGTTGTCAATCTCACCGGCTTGCTGTAACAAAGGATTAACCGTATTGTGTGGAAGATGATTGTTTGCAGAAAACAGTAGAACAGTATTGCAGTAGATTGTATTTCAGTAAAGAGAATTGGACCGGGGTCCACAGTTCACTAGAGGTGTCTCTCCCATAAGACGAACAGCATGTTGGGTGAACAAATTACAGTTGGGCAATTGACAAATAAAGAGAGCATGACCATGCACATACATATCATGATGAGTATAGTGAGATTTAATTGGGCATTACGACAAAGTACATAGACCGCCATCCAACTGCATCTATGCCTAAAAAGTCCACCTTCAGGTTATCATCCGAACCCCCTCCAGTATTAAGTTGCAAAGCAACAGACAATTGCATTAAGTATGGTGCGTAATGTAACTAGTGACTACATCCTTGAACATAGCACTAATGTTTTATCCCTAGTGGCAACAGCACAACACAACCTTAGAACTTTTTGTCACTGTCCCAGGTGTCAATGCAGGCATGAACCCACTATCGAGCATAAATACTCCCTCTTGGAGTTACAAGCATCTACTTGGCCAGAGCATCTACTAGTAACGGAGAGCATGCAAGATCATAAACAACACATAGCATAACTTTGATAATCAACATAACAAGTATTCTCTATTCATCGGATCCCAACAAACGCAACATATAGAATTACAGATAGATGATCTTGATCATGTTAGGCAGCTCACAAGATCCGACAATGATAGCACAATGGGGAGAAGACAACCATCTAGCTACTGCTATGGACCCATAGTCCAGGGGTAGACTACTCACACATCACACCGGAGGCGACCATGGCGGCGTAGAGTCCTCCGGGAGATGATTCCCCTCTCCGGCAGGGTGCCGGAGGCGATCTCCTGGATCCCCCGAGATGGGATCGGCGGCGGCGGCGTCTCTGGAAGGTTTTCCGTATCGTGGTTCTCGGTACTGGGGTTTTCGTCACGGAGACTTTTTATAGGCGAAAGGGCAGGTCAAGAGGCGGCACGGGGGCCCCACACCACAGGGCCGCGCGGCCAAGGGGGGGCCGCGCCGCCCTAGGGTGTGGCCCCTCCGTGGCCCCTCTTCGTCTCTCCTTCGGACTTCTGGAAGCTTCGTGAGAAAATAGGCCCCTGGGCTTTGATTTCGTCCAATTCCGAGAATATTTCCTTACTAGGATTTCTGAAACAAAAAACAGCAGAAAACAGCAACTGGCACTTCGGCATCTTGTTAATAGGTTAGTTCCAGAAAATGCACGAATATGACATAAAGTGTGCATAAAACATGTAGATAACATCAATAATGTGGCATGGAACATAAGAAATTATCGATACGTCGGAGACGTATCATCCCTCTGCGAAGGGCCTATCTTTTATTTTCATGTTGAGTTAGTAAACCTATTTCCCTCTATCTTAAGCAAGCAATTGAGTTGTTGTGATCAAACCATCTATATTGTGATCTACTTAATCATGCCTTTTATTTCTTCCTTGTTTAGTACAAGTTTTATCTGAATGAATATAGCTTTGAAGATTATCAATGATTATGAGGAGATTATTATGATTGAATATGCAAGTTTTGCTATAAGCTTTAATATAAGAGCGCTGCTCGATAAATTAGTACAATCCGTTAAATGTTCTCTGACCAAGAACGAAGTTTGCCATCACCAATTATGATTTCCTATGCACCTCTATTTGTGATTTCCTTCTACTTGTTTCAAGTTGAATTATATGAGGAAGTTGTCTACTAGAATGTCTTGTGTAAATTAATATGATGCTTCTTGTCCGTATTTTATTTATCGACTCTTCACTCCATAAACATGTGGTCTTGTTTACTGAGTTCAGTTTCGCTTGGGGACAAGCGAAGTCTAAGCTTGGGGGGAGTTGATACGTCCATTTTGCATCACTATTTTATATCATAATTTACTGTTATTCATTGATATATTTCGTATTTGGAGATGATACTTATGTTATTTCATCTATTTTGCATGTTTCATGATTATTGGAGGATCGCGCACCGGAGTCAGGATTCTGGTGGAAAAAGCACCGTCAGAATGCAATATTTCGGAAGATCAGCAATTGACGGGAATTATATGAAAAATCCTATTTTTCCAGAAGACGAAGAGAGCCAAAAGGAGGAGCCGAGGAGGGCCGCCATGGGCCCCCCTCATAGGCCAGCGCGGGCCCTGCCCTGGCCGCGCCGCCTTGTGGGGAGGGGGCCCACGACCCCCTCTGGCCTCCTCTCCTTCGCGTACTTCTTCGTCCCGAAAACCTAAGCTCCAGAGGATAGTCGCGAATAGTCACAGCCGCCTCTGCGGGGCGGAAAACACCAGAGAGAAAAGAGCTCTCCGGCAGGCTGAAATCTGCGGGGGAAATTCCCTCCCGGAGGGGGAAATCGACGCCATCGTCACCGTCATCGAGCTGGACATCACTGGGATCATCATCACCATCATCCCCATCATCATCACCGCCATCTCCACCGCTGCACCTCGTCACCGCTGTAACAATTAGGGTTGGATCTTGATTGTTTGATAGGGGAAACTCTCCCGGTATTGATTTCTACTTGTTATTGATGCTATTGAGTGAAACCATTGAACCAAGGTTTATGTTCAGATTGTTATTCATCATCATATCACCTCTGATCATGTTCCATATGATGTCTCGTGAGTAGTTCGTTTAGTTCTTGAGGACATGGGTGAAGTCTAAATGTTAGTAGTGAATTATGTTGGGTAATATTCAATGTTATGATATTTAAGTTGTGGTGTTATTCTTCTAGTGGTGTCATGTGAACGTCGACTACATGATACTTCACCTTTATGGGCCTAGGGGAATACATCTTGTATTCGTTTGCTAATTGCGGGGTTGCCGGAGTGACAGAAACCTAAACCCCCGTTGGTATATCGATGCAGGAGGGATAGCAGGATCTCAGAGTTTAAGGCTGTGGTTAGATTTATCTTAATTACTTTCTTGTATTTGCGGATGCTTGCAAGGGATATAATCACAAGTATGTATTAGTCCTAGGAAGGGCGGTGCATTAGCATAGGTTCACCCACATAACACTTATCAAAACAATGAAGATTAATCAGCTATATGAAGCGAAAGCACTAGACTAAATTCCCGTGTGTCCTCAAGAACGTTTGGTCATTATAAGTAAACAAACCGGCTTGTCCTTTGTGCTAAAAATGATTGGGCCACTCGCTGCAACTATTTCTCTCGCATTTTATTTACTTGTACTTTATTTATCTGCTATATCAAAACCCCCTGAATACTTGTCTGTGAGCATTTACAGTGAATCCTTCATCGAAACTGCTTGTCAACACCTTCTGCTCCTCGTTGGGTTCGACACTCTTATTTATCGAAAGTACTACGATACACCCCCTATACTTGTGGGTCATCAAGACTATTTTCTGGCGCCGTTGCCGGGGAGTGAAGCGCTATTGGTAAGTGGAATTGGTAAGGAAAACCTTTACTGTACGTGCTGATTTTATTTCTGCCTGCTGCTATAATTCATTATGGAGAGGTCTTCTCTTGAATTCTTATTTGGAAAATCTACTACTACTGCAAAGGTAGTGGATGAGGCGCCAGGTGAGAAAGAGGTTCCATATAAAATACCTATGAAAATTATTGAACGTGTTGTCGATAACCGCTATGAGGGGGATGGAACTGTCCATCCTGGTGATCATTTACTATTTTTACATGAATTATGCAGGTTATTCAAATGTGCAGGTATTGCTATGGATGAAGTTAGAAAGAAACTATTCTCTATATCGCTGTCTGGTAAAGCGGCGCATTGGTATAAATTGCTGAAGAATGGTGATTCTCTTGATTGGAAGGATATTGTGCCTCTATTTTATTCTAAATTCTATCCTCCAAGTGAAATTCACAAAGATCGGAACCACATATATAATTTCTGGCCTCAGGATGGAGAGAGTATTGCCCAAGCATGGGGGAGATTGAAGTCTTTAATGCTCAAATGCCCCATTCATGAGTTTCCTGGTAATATTATTATTGATAATTTCTATGCAAGATTGTCTTTTCAAGATAAGACTTTGCTGGATACTTCTTGTTCTGGATCATTTACACGCAACAAAGAAGAGTTTAAAAGGGACCTTCTTGATAGGATCCAGGAGAATACTGAAGGATGGGAGAACGACAAAGATAGAGAGTCATGTATAAACTATGATTATAAATGCATTGAGGTTTTTATGGAGACTGATAAATTTCGTAATATGAGTGCTACTTATGGTCTTGATTCTCAAGTCGTTGCAAACTTTTATAAAGCTTTTGCCTCTCACTTTGAATTGCCTAGGAAGAATTTTGATAAGTATCATGAACCATACAAAGATAAAACTGATTCATCTATAAATAAATGTGCAATAATTGAAACTGTTGATCATATTCTTCCTGAAGCATATATTGAAAAAACTCCTTTTCCTGCTAAAATGAAGGAGTATTCTGTTATAACTAGTGCGGTTAATAAAAGTGAAAAGAAACCTATAAAACCTGAAGAACAAATAAAGGTTGAACCTGCTATTGCAATAGTTAAAGATCTTGTGACTGAAAATGTAGAAGATGGTCATATTATTTTCTGTGAAGATGCTTCTAATATTGTTTCGCATCCTAATAAGTCTAGGAAAGCTAGTGTTCCTATTCTCTCTGTTAGAATTGGTGATCATTGTTATTATGGTTTATGCGACATTGGTGCTAGTATTAGTGTCATTCCTTATGAGCTTTATACGGAGATCATGCATGAAATTGGTTCTTGCGAACTAGAAGATATTGATGTGGTTATTCGGCTAGCTAATAGAGAAACTATCTCTCACATTGGTATTGTTCGAGATGTGGAAGTTCTATGTGGTAAGATTAAATATCCTGCTGAATTTTTGGTACTTGGTTCTGCTGCTAGTAAGTCTTGTCCTATTATTTTTGGTAGACCTTTTCTAAATACTTGTGGAGCTGTTATAGATTGCAAGAAGGAAAAAATTGTGACTAAATTTGCTGGTGAATCTTATGAGTTTAATTTCTCTAAATTTGCCAAAACTCCTTATAAAGCTGAATTGCCTAATAATGATTTTAGAGTTGAACAATGTGCGTCTATTGCTCTTGCTCCTAATAATCCTTTGCAGCAACATTTGGAGGATAGTGAGAGTGAAGTCTTTAGGGAAGAAAGGAATGAGCTTGATGAAATTTTCCTTCGTCAACCTATTCTTAAACATGACTTGCCGGTTGAAGATTTAGGTACAACACCACCACCAAAGGAAGATCCTGTTTTCGAATTGAAGCCACTGCCTGATAATCTTAAGTATGCTCATATTGATGATAAGAAAATATATCCTGTTATTATTAGTTCTAAGCTTTAAGAATTTGAAGAAGAAAGGTTATTGGAAATATTGAAGAAACACCGAGGAGCTATTGGCTATACTCTTGATGATTTGAAGGGGATTTCTCCCTCTATTTGCCAACATGCTATCAATATGGAAGATGATGCAAAGCCTGTTGTTGAACATCAGCGTCATCTAATTCCGAAGATGAAGGATGTGGTAAGGAATGAGGTATTAAAACTTCTTGAAGCTGGTATTATATATCCTATTGCTGATAGTAGATGGGTTAGTCCTGTGCATTGTGTTCCTAAGAAAGGAGGAATGACAGTTGTGCCTAATGATAATGATGAGCTCATCCCTCAAAGAGTAGTTGTAGGGTATAGAATGTGCATTGATTATCGAAAAGTTAATAAGGTTACCAAGAAAGATCATTACCCTTTACCCTTTATTGATCAAATGTTAGAGAGGTTGTCTAAAAATAATCATTTTTGCTTTCTTGATGGTTATTCTCGGTTTTCACAAATTGCTGTTAAAACTAAAGATCAAGAGAAAACCACTTTCACTTGTCCCTATGGAACATATGCTTATAGACGTATGCCTTTTGGTTTATGTAATGCTCCTGCTACTTTTCAAAGATGCATGTCTGCTATTTTTCATGGCTTTTGTGAGAATATTGTAGAGGTATTCATGGATGATTTTTCTGTCTATGGGAATTCTATTGATAATTGCTTGCGGAACCTTCATAAAGTTTTGCAGAGATGTGAAGAAACTAACCTTGTTCTTAATTGGGAGAAATGCCACTTTATGGTTAATGAAGGAATTGTATTGGGACATAAAATTTCCGAGAGAGGTATTGAAGTTGATAGAGCTAAAGTTGAAGCAATTGAGAAGATGCCCTATCCTAGGGATGTTAAAGGTATTCGTAGTGTTCTTGGTCATGCTGGGTTTTATAGGAGATTTATTAAAGACTTTTCTAAGATTTCAAAGCCTCTTACTAATCTTCTTCAAAAAGATGTACCTTTTGTTTTTGATGATGATTGTAAGGAAGCTTTTGAAACTCTAAAGAAAGCCTTAACAACTGCTCCTGTAGTTGAATCTCCTGATTGGAATTTACCTTTTGAAATTATGTGTGATGCTAGTGATTTTCTTTGTAGTATTTGTTCTTGGACAGCGAGTAGATAAAAAATTAAATGTTATTCATTATGCTAGCAAAACTCTTGATGCTGCTCAAAGAAATTATGCTACAACTGAAAAAGAATTATTAGCTGTAGTCTTTGCTTGTGACAAGTTTAGATCTTACATCGTAGATTCAAAAGTTACAATTCATACTGATCATGCTACAATTAGATACCTTATGACGAAGAAAGATGCTAAGCCAAGGCTTATTAGATGGGTGCTTCTTTTGCAAGAATTTGATTTACATATTATAGATAGGAAAGGTGTTGATAATCCTGTTGCTGATAATTTATCTAGATTGGAAAATATTGCTTATGATCCTGTTCCTGTTAATGACAGTTTTCCAAATGAACAATTGGCTGTAATAAAGGTGAACTCGCGAGATAGTCCTTGGTACGCTGATTATGCTAACTTTATTGTTTCCAAGTACTTGCCTCCAACCTTTTTAGCTCAGCAAAGGAGGAAATTCTTTTATGATTTGAGGCATTATTTTTGGGATGACCCTGATACGTCTCCAACGTATCGATAATTTCTTATGTTCCATGCCACATTATTTATGTTATCTACATGTTTTATGCACACTTTATGTCATATTCGTGCATTTTCTGGAACTAACCTATTAACAAGATGCCGAAGTGCCAGTTGCTGTTTTCTGCTGTTTTTGGTTTCAGAAATCCTAGTAACGAAATATTCTCGGAATTGGACGAAATCAACGCCCAGGGTCCTATTTTGCCACGGAGCTTCCAGAAGTCCGAAGACGAAACGAAGTGGGGCCACGGGGTGCCCAAACCCTAGGGCGGCGCGGCCCCCCCTTGGCCGCGCCGGCCTGTGGTGTGGGGCCCTCGTGCCCCCTCCTGACTTGCCCTTCCGCCTACTTAAAGCCTCCGTGACGAAACCCCCAGTACCGAGAGCCACGATACGGAAAACCTTCCAGAGACGCCGCCAACGCCGATCCCATCTCGGGGGATCCAGGAGATCGCCTCCGGCACCCTGCCGGAGAGGGGAATCATCTCCCGGAGGACTCTACGCCGCCATGGTCGCCTCCGGTGTGATGTGTGAGTAGTCTACCCCTGGACTATGTGTCCATAGCAGTAGCTAGATGGTTGTCTTCTCCCCATTGTGCTATCATTGTCGGATCTTTTGAGCTGCCTAACATGATCAAGATCATCTATCTGTAATTCTATATGTTGCGTTTGTTGGGATCCGATGAATAGAGAATACTTGTTATGTTGATTATCAAAGCTATGTCTATGTGTTGTTTATGATCTTGCATGCTCTCCGTTATTAGTAGATGCTCTGGCCAAGTTGATGCTAGTAACTCCAAGAGGGAGTATTTATGCTCGATAGTGGGTTCATGTCTCCGTGAATCTGGAGGGGTGACAAGAACCTCTAAGGTTATGGATGTGCTGTTGCCACTAGGGATAAAACATTGGTGCTATGTTCAAGGATGTAGTCACTAGTTACATTACGCGCAATACTTAATGCAATTGTCTGTTGTTAGCAACTTAATACTGGAGGGGGTTCGGATGATAACCTGAAGGTGGACTTTTTAGGCATAGATGCAGTTGGATGGCGGTCTATGTACTTTGTCGTAATGCCCAATTAAATCTCACTATACTCATCATGATATGTATGTGCATGGTCATGCCCTCTTTATTTGTCAATTGCCCAACTGTAATTTGTTCACCCAACATGTTGTTTATCTTATGGGAGAGACACCTCTAGTGAACTGTGGACCCCGGTCCAATTCTCTATACTGAAATACAATCTACTGCAATACTTGTTCTACTGTTTTCTACAAACAATCATCTTCCACACAATACGGTTAATCCTTTGTTACAGCAAGCCGGTGAGATTGACAACCTCACTGTTTCGTTGGGGCAAAGTACTTTGGTTGTGTTGTGCAGGTTCCACGTTGGCGCCGGAATCCCTGCTGTTGCGCCGCACTACATCCCGCCGCCATCAACCTTCAACGTGCTTCTTGGCTCCTCCTGGTTCAATAAACCTTGGTTTCTTTCTGAGGGAAAACTTGCTACTGTGCGCATCATACCTTCCTCTTGGGGTTCCCAACGAACGTGTGAGTTACACGCCATCAAGCTCTTTTTCTGGCGCCGTTGCCGGGGAGATCAAGACACGCTGCAAGGGGAGTCTCCACTTCTCAATCTCTTTACTTTGTTTTTGTCTTGCTTAGTTTTATTTACTACTTTGTTTGCTGCACTAAATCAAAATACAAAAAAATTAGTTGCTAGTTTTACTTTATTTGCTATCTTGTTTGCTATATCAAAAACACAAAAAAATTAGTTACTTGCATTTACTTTATCTAGTTTGCTTTATTTACTGTTGCTAAAATGGCCAACCCTGAAAATACTAAGTTGTGTGACTTCACAACCACAAATAATAATGATTTCTTATGTACACCTATTGCTCCACCTGCTACTACAGCAGAATTCTTTGAAATTAAACCTGCTTTACTGAATCTTGTTATGCGAGAGCAATTTTCTGGTGTTAGTTCTGATGATGCTGCTGCCCATCTTAATAATTTTGTTGAACTATGTGAAATGCAAAAATATAAAGATGTAGATGGTGACATTATAAAATTAAAATTGTTCCCTTTCTCATTAAGAGGAAGAGCTAAAGATTGGTTGCTATCTCTGCCTAAGAATAGTATTGATTCATGGACTAAATGCAAGGATGCTTTTATTGGTAGATATTATCCCCCTGCTAAAATTATATCTTTGAGGAGTAGCATAATGAATTTTAAACAATTAGATACTGAACATGTTGCTCAAGCTTGGGAAAGAATGAAATCTCTGGTTAAAAATTGCCCAACTCATGGACTGACTACTTGGATGATCATCCAAACCTTCTATGCAGGACTAAATTTTTCTTCACGGAATTTATTGGATTCAGCTGCTGGAGGTACCTTTATGTCCATCACTCTTGGTGAAGCAACAAAGCTTCTTGATAATATGATGATCAACTACTCTGAATGGCACATGGAAAGAGCTCCACAAGGTAAGAAGGTAAATTCTGTCGAAGAAACCTCTTCCTTGAGTGATAAGATTGATGCTATTATGTCTATGCTTATGAATGATAGGACTAATATTGATCCTAATAATGTTCCGTTAGCTTCATTGGTTGCACAAGAAGAACATGTTGATGTAAACTTCATTAAAAATAATAATTTCAACAATAATGCTTACCGGAACAATTCTAGTAACAACTATAGGCCATATCCTTATAATAATGGCAACGGCTATGGTAATTCTTATGGGAATTCTTACAACAATAATAGGAGTTCACCCCCTGGACTTGAAGCCATGCTTAAAGAATTTATTAGTACGCAAACTGCTTTTAACAAATCTGTTGAAGAAAAGCTTGGGAAAATTGATATACTTGCTTCTAAAGTCGATAGTCTTGCTGCTGATGTTGATCTTTTGAAATCGAAAGTTATGCCTAATGAGAATCATCATAATAAAATTGTTACTACAGAAAATTCCATTCAAGTTAGAATTAATGAGAATATAAGATTAATGGCTGAACTGCGTGCTAGGTGGGATAGAGAAGAAAATGAAAAAACTAGCTAAAGAGAAGAATGTAGCTAAAGTTTGCACTATTACCACCACTTGTAATGCTAATGCTACACATGTTGCTGCACCTCCTACTAATAATAATAAAAGAATTGGTGTTAGCAAAGTTTCCACTTCTAATGCAAAGCGCGAAAAACTGCCTGAAACTGCTAAAACTGCTGAAACTGCCTGCGATAAAGCTGCTGAAATTTTTTCCAACATTGGGGATGATGATCCCATTGCTTTAGATTATAATGGTTTGAATTTTGATGATTGCCACATCTCTGAAGTTATAAAGTTCTTGCAAAAACTTGCTAAAAGTCCTAATGCTAGTGCTATAAATTTGGCTTTCACACATCATATTACAAATGCTCTCATAAAAGCTAGAGAAGAGAAACTAGAGCGCGAAGCCTCTATTCCTAAAAAGCTAGAGGATGGTTGGGAGCCCATCATTAAGATGAAGGTTAAAGATTTTGATTGTAATGCTTTATGTGATCTTGGTGCAAGTATTTCTGTTATGCCTAAGAAAATTTATAATATGCTTGACTTGCCACCGCTGAAAAATTGTTATTTGGATGTTAATCTTGCTGATCATTCTACAAAGAAACCTTTGGGGAAAGTTGATAATGTTCACATTACCGTTAACAATAACCTTGTCCCCGTTGATTTTGTTGTCTTGGATATTGAATGCAATGCATCTTGTCCCATTATATTGGGAAGACCTTTTCTTCGAACTGTTGGTGCTATCATTGATATGAAGGAAGGTAATATAAAATATCAATTTCCTCTCAAGAAAGGTATGGAACACTTCCCTAGAAAGAGAATGAAGTTACCTTTTGATTCTATTATGAGAACAAATTATGATGTTGACACTTCGTCTCTTGATAATACTTGATACACACTTTCTGCGCCTAGCTGAAAGGCGTTAAAGAAAAGCGCTTATGGGAGACAACCCATGTTTTTACCTACAGTACTTTGTTTTTATTTTGTGTCCTGGAAGTTCTTTACTACTGTAGCAACCTCTCCTTATCTTAGTTTAGTGTTTTATTGTGCCAAGTTAAGCCGTTGATAGAAAAGTTCATACTAGATTTGGATTACTGCGCAGAAACAGATTTCTTTGCTGTCACGAATCTGGGCTGTTTTCCCCTGTAGGTAACTCAGAAAATTATGCTAATTTATGTGAGTGATCCTCAGATATGTACGCAACTTTCATTCAACTTGAGCATTTTCATTTGAGCAAGTCTGGTGCCATTTTAAAATTCGTCAATACGAACTGTTCTGTTTTGACAGATTCTGCCTTTTATTTCGCATTGCCTCTTTTGCTATGTTGGATGAATTTCTTTGATCCACTAATGTCCAGTAGCATTATGCAATGTCCAGAAGTGTTAAGAATGATTGTGTCACCTCTGAATATGTTAATTTTTATTGTGCACTAACCCTCTAATGAGTTGTTCTAAGTTTGGTGTGGAGGAAGTTTTCAAGGATCAAGAGAGGAGTATGATGCAACATGATCAAGGAGAGTGAAAGCTCTAAGCTTGGGGATGCCCCGGTGGTTCACCCCTGCATATATCAAGAAGACTCAAGCGTCTAAGCTTGGGGATGCCCAAGGCATCCCCTTCTTCATCGACAACATTATCAGGTTCCTCCCCTGAAACTATATTTTTATTCCATCACATCTTATGTGCTTTTCTTGGAGCGTCGGTTTGTTTTTGTTTTTTGTTTTGTTTGAATAAAATGGATCCTAGCATTCACTTTATGGGAGAGAGACACGCCCCGCTGTAGCATATGGACAAGTATGTCCTTAGTTTCTACTCATAGTATTCATGGCGAAGTTTCTCCTTCGTTAAATTGTTATATGGTTGGAATTGGAAAATGATACATGTAGTAATTGCTATTAATGTCTTGGGTAATGTGATACTTGGCAATTGTTGTGCTCATGATTAAGCTCTTGCATCATATGCTTTGCACCCATTAATGAAGAAATACATAGAGCATGCTAAAAATTTGGTTTGCATATTTGGTTTCTCTAAGGTCTAGATAATTTCTAGTATTGAGTTTGAACAACAAGGAAGACGGTGTAGAGTCTTATAATGTTTTCAATATGTCTTTTATGTGAGTTTTGCTGCACCGGTTCATCCTTGTGTTTGTTTCAAATAAGCCTTGCTAGCCTAAACCTTGTATCGAGAGGGAATACTTCTCATGCATCCAAAATACTTGAGCCAACCACTATGCCATTTGTGTCCACCATACCTACCTACTACATGGTATTTTCCGCCATTCCAAAGTAAATTGCTTGAGTGCTACCTTTAAAATTCCATCATTCACCTTGCAATATATAGCTCATGGGACAAATAGCTTAAAACTATTGTGGTATTGAATATGTAATTATGCACTTTATCTCTTATTAAGTTGCTTGTTGTGCGATAACCATGTTTACTGGGGACGCCATCAACTATTCATTGTTGAATTTCATGTGAGTTGCTATGCATGTCCGTCTTGTCTGAAGTAAGAGCGATCTACCACCTTATGGTTAAGCATGCATATTGTTAGAGAAGAACATTGGGCCGCTAACTAAAGCCATGATCCATGGTGGAAGTTTCAGTTTTGGACATATATCCTCAATCTCAAATGAGAAAATTATTAATTGTTGTTACATGCTTATGCATAAAAGAGGAGTCCATTATCTGTTGTCTATGTTGTCGGTATGGATGTCTAAGTTGAAGAATAATCAATAGCGAGAAATCCAATGCGAGCTTTCTCCTTAGACCTTTGTACAGGCGGCATAGAGGTACCCCTTTGTGACACTTGGTTAAAACATGTGCATTGTGATGATCCGGTAGTCCAAGCTAATTAGGACAAGGTGCGGGCACTATTAGTATACTATGCATGAGGCTTGCAACTTATAAGATATAATTTACATGATACATATGCTTTATTACTACCGTTGACAAAATTGTTTCATGTTTTCAAAATCAAAGCTCTAGCACAAATATAGCAATCGATGCTTTTCCTCTATGGAGGACCATTCTTTTACTTTCAATGTTGAGTCAGTTCACCTATTTCTCTCCACCTCAAGAAGCAAACACTTGTGTGAACTGTGCATTGATTCCTACATATTTGCTTATTGCACTTATTATATTACTCTATGTTGACAATATCAATGAGATATACATGTTATAAGTTGAAAGCAACCGCTGAAACTTAATCTTCTTTTGTGTTGCTTCAATGCTTTTACTATGAATTATTGCTTTATGAGTTAACTCTTATGCAAGACTTAATTGATGCTTGTCTTGAAGTGCTATTCATGAAAAGTCTTTGCTTTATGATTCACTTGTTTACTCATGTCATATACATTGTTTTGATCGCTGCATTCACTACATATGCTTTACAAATAGTATGATCAAGGTTATGATGGCATGTTACTCCAGAAATTATCTTTGTTATCGTTTTACCTGCTCGGGACGAGCAGAACTAAGCTTGGGGATGCTGATACGTCTCCAACGTATCGATAATTTCTTATGTTACATGCCACATTATTGATGTTATCTACATGTTTTATGCACACTTTATGTCATATTCGTGCATTTTCTGGAACTAACCTATTAACAAGATGCCGAAGTGCCAGTTGCTGTTTTCTGCTGTTTTTGGTTTCAGAAATCCTAGTAACGAAATATTCTCGGAATTGGACGAAATCAACGCCCATGGTCCTATTTTGCCACGAAGCTTCCAGAAGTCCGAAGACGAAACGAAGTGGGGCCACGGGGTGCCCAAACCCTAGGGCGGCGCGGCCCCCCCTTGGTCGCGTCGGCCTGTGGTGTGGGGCCCTCGTGCCCCCTCCTGACTTGCCCTTTCGCCTACTTAAAGCCTCCGTGACGAAACCCCCAGTACCGAGAGCCACGATACGGAAAACCTTCCAGAGACGCCGCCAACGCCGATCCCATCTCGGGATCCAGAGATCGCCTCCGGCACCCTGCCGGAGAGGGGAATCATCTCCCGGAGGACTCTACGCCGCCATGGTCGCCTCCGGCGTGATGTGTGAGTAGTCTACCCCTGGACTATGGGTCCATAGCAGTAGCTAGATGGTTGTCTTCTCCCCATTGTGCTATCATTGTCGGATCTTGTGAGCTGCCTAACATGATCAAGATCATCTATCTGTAATTCTATATGTTGCGTTTGTTGGGATCCGATGAATAGAGAATACTTGTTATGTTGATTATCAAAGCTATGTCTATGTGTTGTTTATGATCTTGCATGCTCTCCGTTATTAGTAGATGCTTTGGCCAAGTTGATGCTAGTAACTCCAAGAGGGAGTATTTATGCTCGATAGTGGGTTCATGTCTCCGTGAATCTGGAGGGGTGACAAGAACCTCTAAGGTTATGGATGTGTTGTTGCCACTAGGGATAAAACATTGGTGCTATGTTCAAGGATGTAGTCACTAGTTACATTACGCGCAATACTTAATGCAATTGTCTGTTGTTAGCAACTTAATACTGGAGGGGGTTCGGATGATAACCTGAAGGTGGACTTTTTAGGCATAGATGCAGTTGGATGGCGGTCTATGTACTTTGTCGTAATGCCCAATTAAATCTCACTATACTCATCATGATATGTATGTGCATGGTCATGCCCTCTTTATTTGTCAATTGCCCAACTGTAATTTGTTCACCCAACATGCTGTTTATCTTATGGGAGAGACACCTCTAGTGAACTATGGACCCCGGTCCAATTCTCTATACTGAAATACAATCTACTGCAATACTTGTTCTACTGTTTTCTGCAAATAATCATCTTCCACACAATACGGTTAATCCTTTGTTACAGCAAGCCGGTGAGATTGACAACCTCACTGTTTCGTTGGGGCAAAGTACTTTGGTTGTGTTGTGCAGGTTCCACGTTGGCGCCGGAACCCCTGCTGTTGTGCCGCACTACATCCCGCCGCCATCAACCTTCAACGTGCTTCTTGGCTCCTCCTGGTTCGATAAACCTTGGTTTCTTTCTGAGGGAAAACTTGCTACTGTGCGCATCATACCTTCCTCTTGGGGTTCCCAACGAACGTGTGAGTTACACGCCATCAAGCTCTTTTTCTGGCGCCGTTGCCGGGGAGATCAAGACACGCTGCAAGGGGAGTCTCCACTTCTCAATCTCTTTACTTTGTTTTTGTCTTGCTTAGTTTTATTTACTACTTTGTTTGCTGCACTAAATCAAAATACAAAAAAAATTAGTTGCTAGTTTTACTTTATTTGCTATCTTGTTTGCTATATCAAAAACACAAAAAAATTAGTTACTTGCATTTACTTTATCTAGTTTGCTTTATTTACTGTTGCTAAAATGGCCAACCCTGAAAATACTAAGTTGTGTGACTTCACAACCACAAATAATAATGATTTCTTATGCACACCTATTGCTCCACCTGCTACTACAGCAGAATTCTTTGAAATTAAACCTGCTTTCAATCTTGTTATGCGAGAGCAATTTTCTGGTGTTAGTTCTGATGATGCTGCTGCCCATCTTAATAATTTTGTTGAACTATGTGAAATGCAAAAATATAAAGATGTAGATGGTGACATTATAAAATTAAAATTGTTCCCTTTCTCATTAAGAGGAAGAGCTAAAGATTGGTTGCTATCTCTGCCTAAGAATAGTATTGATTCATGGACTAAATGCAAGGATGCTTTTATTGGTAGATATTATCCCCCTGCTAAAATTATATCTTTGAGGAGTAGCATAATGAATTTTAAACAATTAGATACTGAACATGTTGCTCAAGCTTGGGAAAGAATGAAATCTCTGGTTAAAAATTGCCCAACTCATGGACTGACTACTTGGATGATCATCCAAACCTTCTATGCAGGACTAAATTTTTCTTCATGGAATTTATTGGATTCAGCTGCTGGAGGTACCTTTATGTCCATCACTCTTGGTGAAGCAACAAAGCTTCTTGATAATATGATGATCAACTACTCTGAATGGCACATGGAAAGAGCTCCACAAGGTAAGAAGGTAAATTCTGTCGAAGAAACCTCTTCCTTGAGTGATAAGATTGATGCTATTATGTCTATGCTTATGAATGATAGGACTAATATTGATCCTAATAATGTTCCGTTAGCTTCATTGGTTGCACAAGAAGAACATGTTGATGTAAACTTCATTAAAAATAATAATTTCAACAATAATGCTTACCGGAACAATTCTAGTAACAACTATAGGCCATATCCTTATAATAATGGCAACGGCTATGGTAATTCTTATGGGAATTCTTACAACAATAATAGGAGTTCACCCCCTGGACTTGAAGCCATGCTTAAAGAATTTATTAGTACGCAAACTGCTTTTAACAAATCTGTTGAAGAAAAGCTTGGGAAAATTGATATACTTGCTTCTAAAGTCGATAGTCTTGCTGCTGATGTTGATCTTTTGAAATCGAAAGTTATGCCTAATGAGAATCATCATAATAAAATTGTTACTACAGAAAATTCCATTCAAGTTAGAATTAATGAGAATATAAGATTAATGGCTGAACTGCGTGCTAGGTGGGATAGAGAAGAAAATGAAAAACTAGCTAAAGAGAAGAATGTAGCTAAAGTTTGCACTATTACCACCACTTGTAATGCTAATGCTACACATGTTGCTGCACCTCCTACTAATAATAATAAAAGAATTGGTGTTAGCAAAGTTTCCACTTCTAATGCAAAGCGCGAAAAACTGCCTGAAACTGCTAAAATCATTGAAAACTGCTCATGATAAAGCTGCTGAAATTTTTTCCAACATTGGGGATGATGATCCCATTGCTTTAGATTATAATGGTTTGAATTTTGATGATTGCCACATCTCTGAAGTTATAAAGTTCTTGCAAAACCTTGCTAAAAGTCCTAATGCTAGTGCTATAAATTTGGCTTTCACACATCATATTACAAATGCTCTCATAAAAGCTAGAGAAGAGAAACTAGAGCGCGAAGCCTCTATTCCTAAAAAGCTAGAGGATGGTTGGGAGCCCATCATTAAGATGAAGGTTAAAGATTTTGATTGTAATGCTTTATGTGATCTTGGTGCAAGTATTTCTGTTATGCCTAAGAAAATTTATAATATGCTTGACTTGCCACCGCTGAAAAATTGTTATTTGGATGTTAATCTTGCTGATCATTCTACAAAGAAACCTTTGGGGAAAGTTGATAATGTTCGCATTACCGTTAACAATAACCTTGTCCCCGTTGATTTTGTTGTCTTGGATATTGAATGCAATGCATCTTGTCCCATTATATTGGGAAGACCTTTTCTTCGAACTGTTGGTGCTATCATTGATATGAAGGAAGGTAATATAAAATATTAATTTCCTCTCAAGAAAGGTATGGAACACTTCCCTAGAAAGAGAATGAAGTTACCTTTTGATTCTATTATGAGAACAAATTATGATGTTGACACTTCGTCTCTTGATAATACTTGATACACACTTTCTGCGCCTAGCTGAAAGGCGTTAAAGAAAAGCGCTTATGGGAGACAACCCATGTTTTTACCTACAGTACTTTGTTTTTATTTTGTGTCCTGGAAATTGTTTAATACTGTAGCAACCTCTCCTTATCTTAGTTTAGTGTTTTATTGTGCCAAGTTAAGCCGTTGATAGAAAAGTTCATACTAGATTTGGATTACTGCGCAGAAACAGATTTCTTTGCTGTCACGAATCTGGGCTGTTTTCCCCTGTAGGTAACTCAGAAAATTATGCCAATTTATGTGAGTGATCCTCAGATATGTACGCAACTTTCATTCAAATTGAGCATTTTCATTTGAGCAAGTCTGGTGCCATTTTAAAATTCGTCAATACGAACTGTTCTGTTTTGACAGATTCTGCCTTTTATTTCGCATTGCCTCTTTTGCTATGTTGGATGAATTTCTTTGATCCACTAATGTCCAGTAGCATTATGCAATGTCCAGAAGTGTTAAGAATGATTGTGTCACCTCTGAATATGTTAATTTTTATTGTGCACTAACCCTCTAATGAGTTGTTCTAAGTTTGGTGTGGAGGAAGTTTTCAAGGATCAAGAGAGGAGTATGATGCAACATGATCAAGGAGAGTGAAAGCTCTAAGCTTGGGGATGCCCCGGTGGTTCACCCCTGCATATATCAAGAAGACTCAAGCGTCTAAGCTTGGGGATGCCCAAGGCATCCCCTTCTTCATCGACAACATTATCAGGTTCCTCCCCTGAAACTATATTTTTATTCCATCACATCTTATGTGCTTTTCTTGGAGCGTCGGTTTGTTTTTGTTTTTTGTTTTGTTTGAATAAAATGGATCCTAGCATTCACTTTATGGGAGAGAGAGACGCCCCGCTGTAGCATATGGACAAGTATGTCCTTAGTTTCTACTCATAGTATTCATGGCGAAGTTTCTCCTTCGTTAAATTGTTATATGGTTGGAATTGGAAAATGATACATGTAGTAATTGCTATTAATGTCTTGGGTAATGTGATACTTGGCAATTGTTGTGCTCATGATTAAGCTCTTGCATCATATGCTTTGCACCCATTAATGAAGAAATACATAGAGCATGCTAAAAATTTGGTTTGCATATTTGGTTTCTCTAAGGTCTAGATAATTTCTAGTATTGAGTTTGAACAACAAGGAAGACGGTGTAGAGTCTTATAATGTTTTCAATATGTCTTTTATGTGAGTTTTGCTGCACCGGTTCATCCTTGTGTTTGTTTCAAATAAGCCTTGCTAGCCTAAACCTTGTATCGAGAGGGAATACTTCTCATGCATCCAAAATACTTGAGCCAACCACTATGCCATTTGTGTCCACCATACCTACCTACTACATGGTATTTTCCGCCATTCCAAAGTAAATTGCTTGAGTGCTACCTTTAAAATTCCATCATTCACCTTGCAATATATAGCTCATGGGACAAATAGCTTAAAACTATTGTGGTATTGAATATGTAATTATGCACTTTATCTCTTATTAAGTTGCTTGTTGTGCGATAACCATGTTTACTGGGGACGCCATCAACTATTCATTGTTGAATTTTATGTGAGTTGCTATGCATGTCCGTCTTGTCTGAAGTAAGAGCGATCTACCACCTTATGGTTAAGCATGCATATTGTTAGAGAAGAACATTGGGCCGCTAACTAAAGCCATGATCCATGGTGGAAGTTTCAGTTTTGGACATATATCCTCAATCTCAAATGAGAAAATTATTAATTGTTGTTACATGCTTATGCATAAAAGAGGAGTCCATTATCTGTTGTCTATGTTGTCCCGGTATGGATGTCTAAGTTGAAGAATAATCAATAGCGAGAAATCCAATGCGAGCTTTCTCCTTAGACCTTTGTACAGGCGGCATAGAGGTACCCCTTTGTGACACTTGGTTAAAACATGTGCATTGTGATGATCCGGTAGTCCAAGCTAATTAGGACAAGGTGCGGGCACTATTAGTATACTATGCATGAGGCTTGCAACTTATAAGATATAATTTACATGATACATATGCTTTATTACTACCGTTGACAAAATTGTTTCATGTTTTCAAAATCAAAGCTCTAGCACAAATATAGCAATCGATGCTTTTCCTCTATGGAGGACCATTCTTTTACTTTCAATGTTGAGTCAGTTCACCTATTTCTCTCCACCTCAAGAAGCAAACACTTGTGTGAACTGTGCATTGATTCCTACATATTTGCTTATTGCACTTATTATATTACTCTATGTTGACAATATCAATGAGATATACATGTTATAAGTTGAAAGCAACCGCTGAAACTTAATCTTCTTTTGTGTTGCTTCAATGCTTTTACTATGAATTATTGCTTTATGAGTTAACTCTTATGCAAGACTTAATTGATGCTTGTCTTGAAGTGCTATTCATGAAAAGTCTTTGCTTTATGATTCACTTGTTTACTCATGTCATATACATTGTTTTGATCGCTGCATTCACTACATATGCTTTACAAATAGTATGATAAAGGTTATGATGGCATGTTACTCCAGAAATTATCTTTGTTATCGTTTTACCTGCTCGGGACGAGCAGAACTAAGCTTGGGGATGCTGATACGTCTCCAACGTATCGATAATTTCTTATGTTCCATGCCACATTATTGATGTTATCTACATGTTTTATGCACACTTTATGTCATATTCGTGCATTTTCTGGAACTAACCTATTAACAAGATGCCGAAGTGCCGATTCTTTGTTTCTGCTGTTTTTGGTTTCAGAAATCCTAGTAACGAAATATTCTCGGAATTGGACGAAATCAACGCCCATGGTCCTATTTTGCCACGAAGCTTCCAGAAGTCCGAAGACGAAACGAAGTGGGGCCACGGGGTGCCCAAACCCTAGGGCGGCGCGGCCCCCCCTTGGCCGCGTCGGCCTGTGGTGTGGGGCCCTCGTGCCCCCTCCTGACTTGCCCTTCCGCCTACTTAAAGCCTCCGTGACGAAACCCCCAGTACCGAGAGCCACGATACGGAAAACCTTCCAGAGACGCCGCCAACGCCGATCCCATCTCGGGGGATCCAGGAGATCGCCTCCGGCACCCTGCCGGAGAGGGGAATCATCTCCCGGAGGACTCTACGCCGCCATGGTCGCCTCCGGCGTGATGTGTGAGTAGTCTACCCCTGGACTATGGGTCCATCGCAGTAGCTAGATGGTTGTCTTCTCCCCATTGTGCTATCATTGTCGGATCTTGTGAGCTGCCTAACATGATCAAGATCATCTATCTGTAATTCTATATGTTGCGTTTGTTGGGATCCGATGAATAGAGAATACTTGTTATGTTGATTATCAAAGCTATGTCTATGTGTTGTTTATGATCTTGCATGCTCTCCGTTATTAGTAGATGCTTTGGCCAAGTTGATGCTAGTAACTCCAAGAGGGAGTATTTATGCTCGATAGTGGGTTCATGTCTCCGTGAATCGAGGGGTGACAAGAACCTCTAAGGTTATGGATGTCTTTGTTGCCACTAGGGATAAAACATTGGTGCTATGTTCAAGGATGTAGTCACTAGTTACATTACGCGCAATACTTAATGCAATTGTCTCTGTTGTTAGCAACTTAATGCGGAGGGTTCGGATGATAACCTGAAGGTGGACTTTTTAGGCATAGATGCAGTTGGATGGCGGTCTATGTACTTTGTCGTAATGCCCAATTAAATCTCACTATACTCATCATGATATGTATGTGCATGGTCATGCCCTCTTTATTTGTCAATTGCCCAACTGTAATTTGTTCACCCAACATGCTGTTTATCTTATGGGAGAGACACCTCTAGTGAACTATGGACCCCGGTCCAATTCTCTATACTGAAATACAATCTACTGCAATACTTGTTCTACTGTTTTTTGCAAATAATCATCTTCCACACAATACGGTTAATCCTTTGTTACAGCAAGCCGGTGAGATTGACAACCTCACTGTTTCGTTGGGGCAAAGTACTTTGGTTGTGTTGTGCAGGTTCCACGTTGGCGCCGGAATCCCTGGTGTTGCGCCGCACTACATCCCGCCGCCATCAACCTTCAACGTGCTTCTTGTCTCCTCCTGGTTCGATAAACCTTGGTTTCTTTCTGAGTGAAAACTTGCTGCTGTGCGCATCATACCTTCCTCTTGGGGTTCCCAACGAACGTGTGAGTTACACGCCATCAGACCCACACTTATATAAAGAAGGAGTGGATGGTATTATGCGAAGATGTGTTCCCGGATATGAACAACAAGAGATATTGAGTAAGTGTCATGGTAGTGCTTATGGAGGACATCACGCCGGAGACAGAACCGCGCAAAAGGTTCTACAATCAGGTTTTTATTTTCCAACTCTCTTCAAAGATGCAAGGAAGTTTATTTTATCTTGTGATGAATGTCAAAGGGTTGGTAATATCTCCAGACGCAATGAAATGCCTATGAATTATACTCTTGTTATTGAACCATTCGATTGTTGGGGATTTGACTTCATGGGTCCTTTCCCTTCTTCAGAAGGTAACACTCATATTCTTGTCGCTGTTGATTATGTTACTAAATGGGTGGAAGCTATACCCACAAAAAGTGCTGATGGTGAGACTTCATTGAAAATGCTTTTAGATATTATTTTTCCTAGATTTGGAGTACCTAGATATATTATGACTGATGGAGGTTCTCATTTTATTCATGGTGGTTTTAGAAAAACTCTTGCTAAGTATGGTATTAATCATAGAATCGCTTCTGCTTATCATCCTCAAACTAGCGGGCAAGTAGAATTATCAAATAGAGAGATTAAATCTATCTTGGGAAAGACTGTTAATAAATCTAGAAAGAACTGGGCTATTAAATTAAAGGAAGCATTATGGGCTTATAGAACTGCTTATAAAAATCCTATGGGTATGTCACCGTATAAAATGGTTTATGGGAAAGCTTGTCATTTACCTTTAGAACTAGAGCACAAAGCTTATTGGTCTGTAAGAGAACTAAATAAAGATCCTAAACTTGCCGGTAAAAAGAGATTGCTACAATTGAGTTCTTTAGATGAATGGAGAAGTGAAGCATATGAAAATGCTAAACTCTTTAAAGAGAAAGTTAAGAAATGGCATGATAGAAGAATTATCAAAAGAGAATTTAATGTGGGAGATAAAGTCCTATTGTATCGGTCTCGTCTCAGATTTTTGCAGGGAAATTGCTCTCAAAATGGGAAGGACCATATGTCATTGTGGAGGTGTATCGTTCAGGGGCAATTAAAATTAGTTCTCTGCAAGGTGGTGCCACACAAGTAGTGAATGGACAAAGGCTCAAGCATTATATCTCTGGAGATTCTTATAATGAAGATGTTGATGTTATCCAAGTGGTGACTCCGGAAGCTTTCATCAAAGGTCGAATTGACAGTTCTGCAGAGTTCGACTTTGAATAGGTAACAGTACTGGTAATAAAAGTCCGCGTTTAACTTTCCGAACTATGTTTTTGTTATTTTCGGAAAATATGAAAAATTACGAGATCGAAACGGAGTGGAGGAGACGCACGAGGGCGTGACCCCATAGGCCGGCGCGGGCCCCAGCCTGGCCGCGCCGCCCTATGAGGACATCGCCTCGTTGTCCCTCTCCGACTCTGGTTCGACCTGGTATTTTCCTTTTGTCGTGAAAATTCCTGCTATATAATCCCCCGGACCCCTGGAGGTCCGTATATCGTTTTCTCGTCGTGTTTTGTTTCGAGCTGTTTTCTGCCAGGATTTGTTTTTGATCTAGAAGCATCATTGATACGCGTAAAGCACACGTCCGTTGGGAACCCCAAGTGGAAGGTATGATGCGTATAGAAGCAAGTTTCCCTCAGTAAGAAACCAAGGTTGATCGAACCAGTAGGAGCCAAGAAGCACGTTGAAGGTTGATGGCGGCGAAATGTAGTGCGGCGCAACACCAGGGATTCCGGCGCCAACGTGGAACCTGCACAACACAACCAAAGTACTTTGCCCCAACGTAACAGTGAGGTTGTCAATCTCACCGGCTTGCTGAAAACAAAGGATTAACCGTATTGTGTGGAAGATGATGATTGTTTGCAAAGAATAGTAAAGAACAATTGCAGTAGATTGTATTTCAGATGTAAAGAATGGACCGGGGTCCACAGTTCACTAGCGGTGTCTCTCCCATAAGATAAATAGCATGTTGGGTGAACAAATTACAATTGACAAATAAAGAAGGCATAACAATGCACATACATATATCATGATGAGTACTATGAGATTTAATCAGGGCATTACGACAAAGTACATAGACCGCTATCCAGCATGCATCTATGTCTAAATAGTCCACTTTCAGGTTATCATCCGAACCCCTTCCGGTATTAAGTTGTAAACAACAGATAATTGCATTAAGTATGGTGCGTAATGTAATCAACACAAATATCCTTAGACAAAGCATCGATGTTTTATCCCCAGTAGCAACAGCACATCCACAACCTTAGAACTTTCTGTCATTGTCCCAGATTTAATGGAGGCATGAACCCACATGTGGTCTTGTGTACTGAGTTCAGTTTCGCTTGGGGACAAGCGAAGTCTAAGCTTGGGGGGAGTTGATACGTCCATTTTGCATCACTATTTTATATCATAATTTACTGTTATTCATTGATATATTTCGTATTTGGAGATGATACTTATGTTATTTCATCTATTTTGCATGTTTCATGATTATTGGAGGATCGCGCTTGGAGTCGGGATTCTCTTTGGAAAAAGCACCGTCAGAATGCAATATTTCGGAAGATCAGCAATTGACGGGAATTATATGAAAAATCCTATTTTTCCAGAAGACGAAGAGAGCCAAAAGGAGGAGCCGAGGAGGGCCGCCATGGGCCCCCTCATAGGTCGGCGCGGGCCCTGCCCTGGCCACGCCGCCTTGTGGGGAGGGGGCCCACGACCCCCTCTGGCCTCCTCTCCTTCGCGTACTTCTTCGTCCCGAAAACCTAAACTCCAGAGGATAGTCGTGAATAGTCACAGCCGCCTCTGCGGGGCGGAAAACACCAGAGAGAAAAGAGCTCTCCGGCAGGCTGAAATCTGCCGGGGAAATTCCCTCCCGGAGGGGGAAATCGACGCCATCGTCACCGTCATCGAGCTGGACATCATTGGGATCATCATCACCATCATCCCCATCATCATCACCGCCATCTCCACCGCTACACCTCGTCACCGCTGTAACAATTAGGGTTGGATCTTGATTGTTTGATAGGGGAAATTAACTCTCCCGGTATTGATTTCTACTTGTTATTGATGCTATTGAGTGAAACCATTGAACCAAGGTTTATGTTCAGATTGTTATTCATCATCATATCACCTCTGATCATGTTCCATATGATGTCTCGTGAGTAGTTCGTTTAGTTCTTGAGGACATGGGTGAAGTCTAAATGTTAGTAGTGAATTATGTTGGGTAATATTCAATGTTATGATATTTAAGTTGTGGTGTTATTCTTCTAGTGGTGTCATGTGAACGTCGACTACATGATACTTCACCTTTATGGGCCTAGGGGAATACATCTTGTATTCGTTTGCTAATTGCGGGGTTGCCGGAGTGACAGAAACCTAAACCCCCGTTGGTATATCGATGCAGGAGGGATAGCAGGATCTCAGAGTTTAAGGCTGTGATTAGATTTATCTTAGTTACTTTCTTGTATTTGCGGATGCTTGCAAGGGGTATAATCACAAGTATGTATTAGTCCTAGGAAGGGCGGTGCATTAGCATAGGTTCACCCACATAACACTTATCAAAACAATGAAGATTAATCAGCTATATGAAGCGAAAGCACTAGACTAAATTTCCGTGTGTCCTCAAGAACGTTTGGTCATTATAAGTAAACTAACCGGCTTGTCCTTTGTGCTAAAAAGGATTGGGCCACTCGCTGCAATTATTTCTCTCGCATTTTATTTACTTGTACTTTATTTATCTGCTATATCAAAACCCCTGAATACTTGTCTGTGAGCATTTACAGTGAATCCTTCATCGAAACTGCTTGTCAACACCTTCTGCTCCTCGTTGGGTTCGACACTCTTATTTATCGAAAATACTACGATACACCCCCTATACTTGTGGGTCATCAGGCTTGCATGTCAGGACATGTTATGGCCTAAATATGGAGCCCAAACATCGGGCTGGGCGGGGCCTAGGTTTGCAGAAAGCATGATTTAGGTTTAGTTTGGGCCGGGTTTTCCTCTATTTGGGCCATGTTTGAGTTTGATTTGTAAGCCTGGAGGTTGGGCCAGACCGATTCAGGCCTAGAAGTTTAGGGTCGTGCTTTTTTTTGGCCTGTCCATAACTCGGTCGGCCCGTGGAATGCCCAAGTGTACGGAGGATGAATGATGCTACATATGAGAACATAAATATTTCGGTGAAACCCAAAACTGATCTCGGGTGCATATGCACCCAGTATGTACAAAAAAATTTCAAAAAGTTGAAAAAATTAGATAAAAAGTTTCTCATGTAGAGGGACATGTTCTAGGTGTGCACATGAAGTTTCACATAAAACTGATAATTTTTGTGACATGTGTAAGAAGGACAAAAAA
Source organism: Lolium perenne (assembly GCF_019359855.2). Classification (NCBI taxonomy): domain Eukaryota; kingdom Viridiplantae; phylum Streptophyta; class Magnoliopsida; order Poales; family Poaceae; genus Lolium; species Lolium perenne. The sequence goes on along the minus strand of NC_067244.2, from coordinate 23,771,984 downwards.
TATCTCGAGAAATAGACTATTTTAGCATAAAAATTTATCTTTTTTACACAAGGCACAAAACATGTTGATTTTTGCTAAAACAAGTTTGTGAGCATGTAACATGTAAATATATACACGCGAAATTTTTTAAAATATTTTTTGGACATTTCTAAATAAATTCAAAATACATTTTAAATAAAGGGTGTAGATGCACCCGTGTGCAGAAACACCCTGTCCAATATTTCGCTCTTACTTTGGTCAAATAATCAAATTAAGTTAGCTGCTTTGTCGGGATGCGCAAAGGGTATGTCTCGTGAAAATATTTATCAAAAGATCGACATCGGTATAATATCAACACGCGCTTATATCGGGCGTAGCTGGTTTGGTCGGGCTATGACAGGAGTACAACTAGACTGAGACCGACGTTCGCGAAGGAAAAAATCCTCCATACACTGTACTAGCACGTGTCCAACACTGAAGCGCGCGAGGCGAGTATAGAACCAGCAACCATGCGTGCGATTCGCGCGAGTACTGAACGAGCCCAAGCAAGTACCGGCCACGGCAGGACCAACCATGCCCGTTCCGCGCGAATGATTTCCTAGCTAGTCAAATACTCCCATTGATGGGAGCGCTAAATCTAGCTCACGCGCACGCTAGCTATACATACCTACCTACCTTTCCTAACACAAACACAGTACGGTTCAAAATTTAATTTTATTGAGGTCCAAAAATACGACTACAAATTCCGTAAAAACCCGAATACAATTACGTGTAAATCCAAATACAACTTGATGTCCCGGCGGAGTTTCTCACAGCTCTTGACGTCCCGGCGGAGTTTTTACAAGCTCTTCAAAGGATCATCCGGGCTTGGCTTTGGGCGGGTACCGACACGGTGTCCGGCGGCAAATGCAAAGTTAATTGGACTGCTGTGTGCGGCCCCACCAAGCTTGGTGGGCTTGGTATCCTTAACTTGGAGGTTTTCTCTAGAGCTTTGCGCCTCCGGTGGCCTTGGTTGGAATGGACTGAGCCGGATAGACCATGGGTTGGGACCGAGATCCCTTGTAATGACGATGACATGGATTACTTCTATGCTCTTACGAAGATCACAATCGGAGATGGGAGGAAGGCTTGTTTTTGGAACTCCCCTTGGGCGGATGGCATTGCCCCCAAATTTCTTGCGCCCTCCATCTACGCTATCTCTAAGAGGAAGAAATGGTCGGTTCGGAATGCCCTTCTTGGCAATGCTTGGGTTGCACAATTCGACCTCTCCAACGGCCTAAACACCACCCACATAGAGGAGTTTGTGCGGCTTTGGCGCTTCACTTCTACTTTGCGGCTCAATGATGAGGTTCGTGACTCCATTGTTTGGAAGGTTTCTACTTCGGGCTCCTACTCCTCGGCCTCCGCTTACAAGGCTCACTTCGCCGGATCGACGGTCTCTACTATGAATGGCACCATCTGGAAAGTTTGGGCCCCTCCAAAGTGCAAATTCTTCGCTTGGCTCATTCTGCAAAACCGGGTGTGGACAGCTGACCGCTTACATAGACGTGGATGGCCTAATTGCGGTAATTGCTTGCTTTGCAATAGCGCCCCCGAAACGGCTGCCCATCTTATGTTCAAATGTAGGTACTCCAGGAGGGTTTGGTCCACGGTCAAGGATTGGCTTGGGCTTCATGATTTCGAGCCTTCGGAATGGGACAACTTCGAGGACGTCAAGACTTGGTGGCTGCATATTGTTCATGCGCACCCCGGTAGAAGGAAAGCTGTCGCCACCCTCGTCATGCTTGTTTCGTGGGAACTCTGGAACGAACGGAATGCTAGAGTCTTCAAACATAAGAGCTCCATGGCTACGGCAACCTTGGACCGCATCAAGTTTGAAGCTAGATCTTGGTCCTTCGCGGGGGCTAAATTCTTGGGTCATCTTATGCCGGGAGATTAGTTTCCTTTTGTTTGGTTCCCCCTCCTTGGGGTTGTTGCCTACGGGCTGTAAACCTGAAACATTGCTGGTTCTTCTCTCTTCTTTATCAATGAATTAAGGCAAATCTTTTGCCTTTCTTTAAAAAAAAACAAATACGACTTGATATAAGCACCGGGTACAATTAGATACAGCACATGAGTACAGTTACATATAAATCCAACTATACTAAAAATAGGAACACAATTCCATACAACACACGTGTATATTTACGTACAACACACAAGTACAGTTATACACACGAGCGAGCATAGTACACTTGCACACACGAGTATAGTTACGAACAACACATAGAAAGAGTTAAACACACGAGCAAGTAAATGTAGTCGCGCATGCGAGTAAGTATAGATACAACTACGCGCGCACATGAGGAAGTAGTATAGAAGTACATTCATACGCATGAGCGAGTAGTGGTACAGAAATATAGTCGTGCATAAGGAAATGCAAGTACAGAAGCACACGTTGAGTAGGTTTACCTCTAGCCGAACCCGTACGCCCGAGTGTGTCCCGTGTCCGTCCGCCTGAAACCCGGTGAGTCGGTGACGAGCTGAAGCTGTACGCCCCGCGCCGAGCTGCCTCCGTGTGAGCCACGCTGCTCCATCAGTTCGCCATCGCCGGGTTGCGCCTGTCTTCCGGGCGCCTAGTCGTGCGTGTCTACCCCCGAGTGCTGACTTGTGCGTGTCCGACCCTAGTGGCGTGCACCTGCACGCCGGACTAAGCCGTGCACCTGCACGCCGAGTTAATCCTGTACGCCGTCAGCGAGATGCCGGGCGTACGTACGCTCGATCATGCACCTGTCCATCAAGATCTTGGGGCTGCACCTGTACGCTGGTGAAGCTCCCGGCATGCCTGCATGCATGTGTGTTCTGATTGAGGTGCACGCCAGCTTGAGCCGCCAAGCGTTGGCATCTCCACGGTGATCGCGCGTGCCGATCGAACGGATAGGCGGCAGTGAGCTTCGTCAGCGTGACAGACGCGCCGGCCATGGGGCTGCGCGATGGCGAGCGCCATGGCGGCAGCGTCCCAGTCTCCATCCACCAAGGGAGACAGAAGAAGAGGGATGCAGTACAATCGTGGTCCTCACCGTTGGGAGAACTCTGCTTCGCCTCCATGGATCGATGATGCGTGTCTCCGTGTGTCCGTGTTCTTGGTCTCCAGATTAAGGCAACTACACCTATAGGAGGAGTGACATCAGCCATGTACCGACTAATCCTTACGCATAATTATAAAATAAATCTGAAAACATAATTGAAACACGAATATTTTATGAAACAAATTCTAGTGATTGCATTGACATCATCAATTTTACTTTTTGTCAAAATGTTTCACAATATTTTTCATATATCACTTTAGTTTCTCAAAAGTTTTACTTGTGTTTCAATTATTATTTTTATAATATACAAATATCAAAAGCCGCACTAATCTCAAAGAAGAGAGTGGATGGTAGATATGACACCGGTAGGTACCGTTGCCTTTAAATTCGATGGGTTCGCTCGTTCGTTCTTTCTTTCTCTTCCTTCTTCTCTCTCTTGCCGATGCACCAAAATAACCATCAGGCCATCTTCAGTGACCCGATGCAAACAGATGTGCAATGATCGTTTGCGACCATGCGATAAAAAAATACGTTTGCATCCAAGTCCAGTGGGTTGGCGCAAAGTGATCGGCCTGCCCGCTGAGACGCAAACGTGACCCAAATATACCCGCGTTCATGTGATCGTATCCAGGTCCACCGGGTAGTGACACAGGTAAGCAAGACAATGTTGCGGCCTACTAGAGGCCATCGACATGACCTGAGGGGTCAGTGTCGTTGTCAGAGCGCATCCGGGATTTGACAGCCACGCGTCACGCTTGTCGGAGGCGGCTCTACTCGAGCTTGTCCGAGAGAGCCAAGCGGCGGGCCGTACGGCGATGGTCAGGCGCTCCCTAACCTTCCTCGTCCCGCTGGTGGCGTTCGATAGCCTCGGCCAGAGAGAAGTCCTAGTGGGCTCTTTGCGCAGCCGTCTCCGTCGCCTCCGCTACCGCCACGTGCGCCAGCTCCTCCTCTACCGCCACACGCGCCATCTCCACCGCCGCGACCGCTGCCAAGTCGACGTGGTAGCGGGCCCTGTCCCTCATCGCTGCCACCACCACTTCGTCCCTCACCACAGTGGCATCCTCCAGCTCGCGGTTCTCCCGGTCGATCCGCGTGCGCTCCCGAACCCTCCACGTGAACGCTGCTAGGTCGGAGCGCACATACGCCCGCCTCATGGCAAGCGCATCGCCGCGAGCTTGCGCCTCCGCCGCCAGAGCGTGACGGAGATCGACATCCGGAGGGAGGCTCTCGAACAACGCGATCAACGCCCGCTACTCGACGCTCACAAACTCGCCCCCTCCTCATCGTTGTAGGGGAGGAAGTCGATGTCGTCGTCCTCGTCCACATCATCGTGGATGACGGCGTCAGCGGGCGGGGCCGCCGCCAGGTCGGCTCTGGCCGCAACCATCTCCACCCTCGCCGCCACGAGCTCCGCCTGGAGGCCATGGTTGGCACCGCCGTCTCCGCCTTGGCCTCCGCCTCCGCAGCTGCTCGGCTTGGTGGTCGTACGCGGCCGTAGCTCCTCCGCGAACGCCTGTGTCGCGTGGATGGCAGCGTGGTTCGGATAATCCAAGCAGGCGCAGTGTGCCATCTCAACAAGGCAACTCCATGTGTGGTCGTGCTAGGCCATGGATTAATTCTATGGTTAGGTTGAGGTGTGCACTTTTCGCCGGTCGGCGTTGTCGAGGGTACTCCTCGGCAATGCCCACCTTGAGGGGCTTAGGGTTGATGGAATCCTGCAGGCTAACACGAGATATCGGATACCAAACAAATGGGAAGAGATTTACCTAGGTTCGGGGCCCTCGTGGAGGTAAAACCCTTACTTCCTGCTTGTCTGATCTTGATTATTGAGAATATTGGTTACAATGGGGTAGCCGAAGGCTTCGACTAGGCACTCGACGAAAAGCTAGGATTGTGTATGACCTAACTCTCAACTTACGGTGGCTATGGCTAGATTGATTGTGTGTCCCTCGGTAGCCCCTCTCATGGCCCTTATATTGTGAGCAGGGTCTCGAGAGATCTGTCCGGGTACGACTAGGTTACAAAGAGTGTTATATCTAAACTTTCCTTATTTTTTCGTCTTCTTGCCTTGTCCTTCAAGAATCCTTCACGGAAACCGATATAGCGGACCACCTTGGTCGGTGGATGGTCTTCATGGGCCCCTGGTTGAGCCTTAGGAGGTATCGCAATACTAGTTACCCGAAGGGTAATGCTCAGATCAGGGGTCGACCTTATATAGCCGCGGCGTAGCGGGAAACGCCTTTGCGTGCAAACTATTTCCCCTCTGCGCGAAAGGGCGGCAAAACACGCCAATCTAATGGCCGCGTGTGGAAACCACCGCCCTCACGCGGGAACCGGTAATCGCCAGCGGCAGGTCTCGACGGACGTTAAACCGCTATTACCTAGTTGACGCTATCATGAAAAAAATGCGTCGGTACATTGAGATATCCCCATGTAAACGGTCACCATGGCGCCATCGGCCATACAGTCGATTTGCGTCAGCCCGAGATGCCGTCACAGATTCACAATCGTGATTTTCGGCATAAACTTTTGATCTTCAGCTTTATTTCTTTTGTAGGAAGCACGTACATTATCCGAATATAGGGTGGTGCACTCCGGTACACCATACCCTGATATTCAAAACATTTGAATAATCCTGTTTAAATGTGTTAAAAATTAAAATAATTCACGCACATACATGTTATCATGCTACTTACTCGTGTCAATTTTCAAGAAAAAATTCAAATTTATGTGACCTACATAAAAAAGAGAAGATGAATTTTCGCTAATTATGAATATTACGTGTCTACTACTATAACAGTACATCTTGTTATTTTTAGGTAGGCTATATAATTTAATATTTTAGTTCCCGAGTACATGTCTACATATATTTTCTATCTATTTAATTTACGATATTTTTTAGTAAATTTCTAACATGTTTTTAATATAGTGTGGGCGCACCTGCCAAAAGTGCGCGTTCGTACATTATCTGCTGTTTAAAACTAGCCTCATGATACAGCAGTCGACAAGAAAAATACCGCCTCGGGACTCTCCTCCGGTAAGTTGTCACGTAGAGCAATTCCAATAGTGCAGCCGGATGCTGGCTATAAAGCTAGCTATAGTCAGTTTATAGCTAACTTGTACAATAGTTGGTTTTAAGGATTGATAACTTTATGTGTAAAAGGCTCACCACACATACTCACAAAGTGCCTAGGAGCACGAGCAAGAGCTGGCTCTTGCATGAGAGCCCATCTCTCTTCTCTCTCCACTTCTCTCATCCACCTAAGCAAAATAACATTATTTTAATTCTTATAGCCTACTGAATCAACTTTATTGTACTTGCTCGTATAGGAAGTCTACGGTCTACCCGGCCGATCGAGTGGATGTGTATATAGGATTCGTGACGAGCTAGGACTCTCGGAATCCGTCCATGCATGCATGTCAGGTGGATCTCCGGCCGGCCGCTGTGCATGTTTGTACTCACCGTATTTGACATGTATACATACAGATTGGTTGCCATCGCCTGACGACATCGCGTATAAGCCTTTTGCCTGTGCTAGCTTCGTGCCTGGACATTTTTTAGAACATAACAGATTCATTCTTTTATTATTCAGCTTAAGTGCATTATACTGAGAGAAGCGTGAAACCCTTCACGTAAGATACAAAGAGAATGTTCCTGGCTGGGCATGAACCTAAACAACAAATTACTATGAATTCAAAGAGCTAATCCAACCAAATGATCTGATTTGACATTATCGCTGGAATGAAATGATGGAGAAGCTTGTAGCTCTGCAAGTGGAGGCCTGTTCTTCCAATGTTTTGGATCTGCGATTTTCTCTTTTCTAAAATGAAGGTAAAATCTTTGCCTCATCCATTGATTAAGAAGAGAGTGCACAGTTTTTAGGAGAAAATCGTACGAAAACCTACAACATTTTCAAGCCCACACAAACAACACATCTTTACACCCCACAACCAAGTCTACCAGAGACCCGAACAACATAGCCGCACACACACTAGCCAACACAACAAATCGACACAAACGAACACTTCACCACGACACTACAACGCCATGTATCACAGACAAAGACATGCCATGACACCGGGGTCACCCATCAAACAACATCGGATCCAGGGTAGGCAGCAGTCAAGGTGGCGAGAAAATCGCAAACCTCTCTAGCGACGACAGCTTCGGGCATAGTTGCCAACAATCCTGACTTAGCAACTCCATCACTAATAGGAACTACATGTTCGCTGGACTCATGCGAGAGAGAGAGAGACTGTAGCGTCAACAACACCACTTTTCTCAAAACCAAAATCAGATGTGATCTGTAACACCAGAGCTAAGATCCTATCTATTCCGTCACACTCAGAGGCAGACGACACAACAGGCTGCGGCGAGGTACTGCCACGATGACAGAAACAAATGTAGGGACGTTCTTCCTCAACCACAGATGACTTTTGCTCAGTGGAACTAGTGGAAACGAAGCTTGCACGGGGCGAGCTCCTGCCCACCGGGACAACATGCCCTCCAAAGAATCACCAGCGTATCCAAACAATAGCTTGAGCTTTGCTACCTCTTCACGAAGGGGGCGAGACGCCTCCTCGACGCGGTTAGCAACCAAATGAGTGATGATGAGGACATCCCATCTATTGATACAATCGCTGTACCTACAGCCACACAAATACAAGGACCAATCACTCGAGCTCGTGCCAAACAACTTAACTATCAGGTACTTTCGTTTCTTGGAACTATTCCTCACATACATGAGAATATGATGTTGCCTAAATCAGATATGTTTGTTACTCTTAGGAATGATGGACCTAGCATGGATGAGGAGGACAAGCATTGGAGCATGATCACACATGGAGGAGATGGCAGCAAGCATTTGAGGATTGAAGAGGACGTCGCAAGTGGAGATTACAGAACTTTAAAGCCACCATAAGAAGAGATGAAGACATGGACGAAATATAGAGTTCTCCACTTCATAATTTCGTCCATAGCATAATATGGTGCTGCGTCACCTTTAGTTTTGTGCCAGGCCCATGTCATTTTCGCAGGAATTAAGTCAGTCACTTTTTAGAGTCCGTATTGAAGGGGGAAATGCCTTCTAGGGTTTGGTTCGGCCGCCATACGTATGGCTGGCCGAAACCCCACTTTTTCCTCCTTTAAATACCCCCATAGCCTTCACGGTTAGACTCGGATTTTGATTAGATTAAAATTTAGCCATTGCTGCAACTCTCGTGTATTTCTTTTGAGGCCAACGCCCAGAACAAGACCGACTATTCGGAATCCCACCTTATTCAATAAAGTTTTCTTCTTTCATCCGCAATATTCTGATTGCAATATTAGTTCTTACTTGTTCTCGATTTCAGGTAGGAATTAAGACCCTCGCTGGTCAGGCTGATCGTGCATCCGCAAGATCAGTAACTCCCGGAGATTGTCCTAGCGATTGCATTGGCGCACGAGCTTTGCACGTGTAGTCGGATCGTCAAGCACGAGCTCCACCAACAAATCGACGCTATCATACTCTCATCGAAAGATCGGCCTTCTTTGCCCTATCAAGTGGTATCAGATTTCAGGTTGCTCGGTGAGAATTTACAGTTTCCCTAGTGTAGATTGCATCTGCCATCATACCCTAAACCACGAAAAAGCCAAAAATACTATTAGGGTTTTAGATCATCGTCCCATAAACCCCCTGCCACGCCTTGCATTGTCTTTTCTGTTTTGCATAATTGAATTTGTGTCTGGATCTTCGTGTCGAGTTGCTGGTCTTAGCGTCTAGTTCCTTTAGAGTTTCGAGTTCTGGTCATATTAGTTATGCCGCCGCTGCTCGCACCACACGCAGATCACCGCCACCACTGTCAGATACACCAACCATATATACTTCCGCCACTACCATATACACCCACTAGATCGTTTCCACCACAGTCATATGCATCTGCCATATACCCTGTTTCCTACCGCGACACAGAGTCGTGTTGTTTCTCTGCCATGCCAGAGTCCGAGTAGCATTAGGTTTTATTGTTTTTCCTTCTTAGTTGTTGCCTTCGAATTTCATCCGTGCTGTAGAAAAATTTCCGTGAGATAAGTTTCGGCCGCCGGTAAAGAATTGTGAAGGAGAGAAAAAAAGTCTGGAAACGCCTCCGAATTTTTTTCTGGCTACATTGGTTTTTCACCTTGGCGATCACTTTTCGCCACTGGACGTTATAGCGACATTTTTTGGGTGCCTGCGCGCTTTCGGGAGCACTTCCGAAATTTCGACAATTTTTTTTCTGAGGCTATACTGTTTTTAGACCTCGGGGTCAGTTTGAAACACTCGCCCTCATAGTGATTTTTTGTCTCTCGGGTCGCCACCTCATCGCTGCTAGTTGCTTGTGTGCCACGTCGTGACCTCGTTAGTGTTCTAGGCCCGCGTCTCTAGTACGGTCTAGCCTAGGACTAGCACAGTACCGTTGTTGAGCATACTTTCAATACTGCATCGCTGTTTTGACAATTGTTGTTTTTGCTACCATATTAGCCTTCCTACAGCTCCACATATTTTCTCCACGTGCTTTGTGTCGACACCTGGTAATCGCTTTGGCAATCTTTGGAGACGCTGATCCTTGCTGGTTGCCATATCACCTTCCTCCTGTTTGGTAAGAACTTGTAACAGTTTCGTATTTTGCTTGACGGATTACGCGTGAACCACCATATTCCGTAGTTTGTAAGCATATACATTGTTGCTTGTTGCATACTAACCATGGCAGGCACAAATTCGGCGACCGTTGACCCGAATAAGATGACGAATGCAGAGATGCATGCTCACTTCTCCCATCTTTTGGGCGGGCATGCACAGGACGTGGACGCGCGCCTTGGTGATGTTGACGCTAAATTCACCGACGCGCTGGACAAGATGGATGGCCTCGAGACAGCTTTCAACTCCAAACTCGACACCAAATTCCAGGAGGTGTTGTCTCGGTTACCGCATCCTCGCGACAACATGCGACGACGCGCACACCGCGTTCCTCGTGCGGGTACCGCTCCTGCTGCAGCAGCCGCACCTGCCTTCTGATCAAGGATACGATGATTATGGAGGGGACGAAGACGAGCAGGTCGATGAGAACGTGCTGGACGGCGAGGAGGTTGAACAACCTGACCTGGTCGTCCACGACAACTGAACCGCAACGCTCGCCCACCTCTACGCCCGGTACGTGATGATGATCATGTTGCTAAACTGAAACTGAATATTCCGTCATTTGAGGGTAGATATAATCCTGATGCATACCTTACTTGGGAATTGGAAGTAGAGCAACGCTTTGCATGTTTACGCTATCCTGATCATTTGCGTGTTAGTGCTGCTACTTGTGAGTTCACAGATTTTGCATCTATTTGGTGGTCTGAGCATTGTAGAGTACATCATGCTAATATTCCTACTACTTGTTGGAGATATGCCCAAGAGGCAATAATAAAATGGTTATTTTAATATATCTTTGTGTTTATGATAATGTTTACATACCATGCTATAATTGTATTAACCGAAACATTGATACATGTGTGTTATGTGAACAACAAGGAGTCCCTAGTAAGCCTCTTGTATAACTAGCTTGTTGATTAATAGATGATCATGGTCTCGTGATCATGAACATTGGATGTTATTAATAACAAGGTTATGTCATTATATGAATGATGTAATGGACACACCCAATTAAGCGTAGCATAAGATCACGTCATTAAGTTATTTGCTATAAGCTTTCGATACATAGTTACCTAGTCCTTTCGACCATGAGATCATGTAAATCACTTATACCGGAAAGGTACTTTGATTATATCAAACGCCACTACGTAAATGGGTGGTTATAAAGGTGGGATTAAGTATCCGTAAAGTATGAGTTGAGGCATATGGATCAACAGTGGGATTTGTCCATCTCGATGACGGATAGATATACTCTAGGCCCTCTCGGTGGAATGGCGTCTAATAGCTTGCAAGCATATGAATGGTTCATAAGAGACCACATACCACGGTACGAGTAAAGAGTACTTGTCATGAGACGAGGTTGAACGAGGTATAGAGATACCGATGATCAAACCTCGGACAAGTAAAATATCGCGTGACAAAGGGAATCGGTATCGTATGTAAATGGTTCAGTCGATCACTAAAGTCATCATTGAATATGTGGGAGCCATTATGGATCTCTAGATCCCGCTATTGGTTATTGGTCGGAGAGAAGTCTCAACCATGTCTACATAGTTCGCGAACCGTAGGGTAGGTTTGATGTCGTTTAAGTAGATATGGAATATGGAATGGAGTTCGAAGTTTTGTTCGGAGTCTCGGATGGGATCCAGGACATCACGAGGAGTTCCGGAATGGTCTGGAGAATAAGATTCATATATAGGAAGTCATATTCCAAGTTTGGAAATGATCCGGTGCATTTATGGCAGGTTCTAGAAGGTTCTAGAAAAGTCCGGAAGAAAGGCACTATGGAAAGGTGGAGTCCCGGAGGGACTCCACTAGCATGGCCGGCCAAACCCTAAGGGGGAGGAGTCCCAGGTGGGCTCCACCTTGGTGGCCGGCCAGCCCCACCTCAAGGAAAGGTGGGAGTCCCACCTTGAGTAGGACTCCCCCCTTGAGTAGGTTTCCCACCTTTGGGAAGTTTTGGTGTTGGAGTCTTATTCGAAGACTTGGACTACAACTCTTGGGGCTTCCACCTATATAATGAGGGACAAGGGGAGGGTGGCCGGCCACTCTTGCCTCCAACCTTGGCTGCCCCCCTTTGTGGCCGGCGCCCAAGGCACCCCCTCTCCCCAAACCCTAGCGCCCCTCCTCCACTACTTCTCCCGCATATGCTTAGCGAAGCTCCGCCGGAGATCTCCATCGACACCGCCACCACGCCGTCGTGCTGCCGGGATTCCGAGGAGGATCTACTACTTCCGCTGCCCGCTGGAACAAGGAGAAGGACGTCGTCATCAACACCGAACGTGTGACCGAGTACGGAGGTGCTGCCCGATTGTGGCACCGTCAAGATCTTCTACGCGCTTTTGAAAGGGGCAAGTTATCGTCTACCGCAACAACGAGAGCCTCCTCTTGCAGGCTTTGGAAATCTTCAAGGGTTAGTCTCGTTCATCCCCTCGTTGCTCCCATCTTCTAGATTGCATCTTGGCTTGGATTGCGTTCTCGCGGTAGGAAATTTTTTGTTTTCTATGCTACAAATCCCATCAGTGGTATCAGAGCCGTGTCTATGCATAGATGGTTGCACGAGTAGAACACAATTGTTTTGTGGGCGTTGATGCTTTGTTGTCTTTAGTTCGAGTACTTTGCATCTTTGTGGCATGGTGGGATGAAGCGGCTCAGGCTAACTTTACATGACCGTGTTCATGAGACTTGCTCCACGTTCGACATGCAACTTGTATTGCATAAGTGGCTTTGCGGGTGTCTGTCTCTCCCACCATAGTGAAGATTCAATTTACTCTTTCTATTGACAACACTAGTATCACCGTTGTGGTTCATGTTCGTAGGTAGATTAGATCTTACTCGAAAACCCTAAACCACGTAAAATATGCAAACCAAATTAGAGACGTCTAACTTGTTTTTGTAGGGTTTGGTGATGTGATATGGCCATGATGTGATGATGAATATGTATGAGATGATCATTATTGTAGTGTGGCAACCGGCAGGAGCCTTATGGTTGTCTTTAAAATTTCATGTTGAGTAGTATTTCAAAGTAGTTGTAATAGTTGCTACATGAAGTGAACAACCATGAAGACGGCGCCATGGACCTTGACGCTACGCCGACGATGATGGAGATCATGCCCGTTGATGATGGAGATCATGTCCGTGCTTTGGAGATGAAGATCGAAGGCGCAAAGACTAAAGGGCCATATCATATCACATATGAATTGCATGTGATGTTAATCCTTTATGCATCTTATTTTGCTTAGATCGCGACGGTAGCATTATAAGATGATCCCTCACATTAATATCAAGATAATAAAATGTTCTCCCCTCGTATGCACCGTTGCACAGTTCGTCGTTTCAAGCATCTCGTGATGATCGGATGTGATAGACTCAATGTTCACATACAATGGGTGTAAGCCATGTTGCACACGCGGAATACTAGGGTTTGCTTGACGAGCCTAGCATGTACAGACATGGCCTCGGGACAACGGAAACCGAAAGGTTGAACACGAGTCATATGGAGGATATGATCAACATGTTGATGTTCACCATTGAAGCTACATCATCTCACGTGATGATCAGTTTTGGTGTAGTGGATTTGGATCGTGTACCACTTAACAACTATGAGGGATGTTGTATTAAGTGGGAGTTCATTAGTAATTAGATTAAAACATGAACTAATTATCATGAACATAGTCTGAGTAGTATTTTGAATTAATTTTGTAGTATTGGCATCGGTTTTCTACCATGCGCTAGTCTTGTTATTGAGATAGAAATACTGTTAAAATCTGACAAGAAACTTTACGGATTGGTACCGTATTGTTAAAGAATCAAGAAATGATTAAGTCCTATTGCAATCGTTTAGTAAACCTCACATTGTTGATTCAGAGAGCTATGGTTTCAATTAGTACCTAAAGTTATCTTGTCTCCGTGAAACTTGAAGTTCAAATCTGTTTGAAAAGTAAGGAGCTGAAAATTTAGTTTTCAGAAATAATCAAGGTATGAGATATATATTATATCTAAGACCTTATTGCAAGATGATAGAATATAATTTGGTGAGACTACATAAACTCATAAGTTTTATGGGAATGTACGAAGGTTGAAGATGCAAGGCGTCCCAATCCTCCAACTATTGGGGCACTAACAATATTCGCATATCCATGAAGTGATCGTCCTTAGTATGCACCGTTGCTAAGACTCGTCGTTTCGAAGCATCACGTGATGATCGGGTTTTATAGATTCTATGTGTGCATACAACGGGTGCAAGCCAGATTTGCACATGCGAATACTGAGGTTATACTTTACGAGCCTAGCATGTACAGACATGGTCTCGAAAAGTCTTCATGATATGATAAAATTATGAGTGAAATTGTTCATCATATTAAAATGTTACTAATAGTGAAATCCGGAACACTTGTCATATGATGATCAACTTCAAAGTAAGATCCTCAAGGTTATTGGTATTTGACCAACAAACCTAGAAGTTGTTGATGTTGAAGTGTTTTTCTGAATAATGAGGAAAGCTAAAAGAGAAACTACAAAAGATTATTGGCACAAAGAAAGAAAAGTCTAGAAAGTCTAGCTCAGGTGTATATAAATGATATACATGTTATGGATGTATTCCTCGTTTGGTCACACAATGAAATTCTTGGGTATTTGTACCATATATTGATTGGTATGAAGTGTCATACAAAACAACGCAATACAACAATACAATGGCCTAAGTGACTGACAAGGAATATGATAGGAATGCACGTCTGGAACAAAAAATAAAGTGTTATTATGTTCATCGTTGGCATTCTATCTAGCCCTTAGAATTTATAATAAAGAACTTAATAATTGTTATTTTGCTCTGGTCAAATTAAAACAATGAGTTGTTCATATTATGACATTACTCCATGTACGATGGATAAGTTATTATAAATCTTAATGGTGAAACACACACACACATAATACTGACGCTAAAATGCCATAAGGCAAATGATTTGAATTCCACTTATTTGTGGAACCGCCATTTAGGTCATTTTAGAGAAGAACGCATGAAGGAACTCCATGTAAATGGATTTTTGGAGTCATTTGATTTTTGAATCGTTTGGCGCTTGCAAATCTTTTCTGAAAGAGAATGACTAAAATACCGTTCATAGGCCAAGAGTTGAAACGGGCAACTAACTTAGTGAAAACATACATGATGATGTATGTGGTTCACTGGGCATAGTTGTGTGCGGGAGATTCTTCTACTTCATGAAAACTTCCAACAATGAATTGAGTATATATATATGTGGATATATTCGATAAGGAAGAAGTTTGAAACATTTGAATAGATTCAAATAAATTTCAGCATGAAGTGGAAATCATCGTAATAGAAAAGTCAAATATCTATGATTGGATCATAGTGGAAATATTTGAATTACTAGTTTTAGAGAACATAAAAGAGAGTTATGAAATTGTTCTACAACTCACGTTTCTTGGAGTATCATAGTGATAATGGAGTATCCAAGAGATGTATCCAAACCTTGTTGGGTCAATGATGAGATAAAATATTGATGCCATTATATTTGTGTGGATTATGCTTTAGAGACTACCGCTTTTACACTAAATAGAGCATCATCATGATCCGTTGAAATGACACCATACAAGTTATGGCATGGGTATAAACCCTAATAGTCCTTTCTTTAAATTTTGGTCTAAAAATTTACAACCAAAATCGGATAAATGTCTTTGTTGGTTATCCCAAAGAATTGATAGGGAATTCTTTCCACTATAAAGTAAAAGACAAAAGTGTTTGTTAATGTTACTTGCTTATTTCCAAGAAATTGTTTTCTAGCGAAGTATTTGAGTGGGAGGACAATAGAACTTGATAAGGTTTATGAACCTGAGCATAATGATTAGAGTAGTGCAGCATCGGAAATTGGTTCCAGAAGCAGTCACGACGATCATGGCTCCCATGACTACAAAGTGTTTTAGCCATAAAGATCGAAGTAAATATTGAACCTTGTAGGTATGGTTTACTTTGTGATCAAATAAATGATTTGTGGACAAAGGATTGATTTTGAACAATGATAAACCAACTACAAACAAAGAAGTTATGATGAGCTCTGACTCCGTTAAAATGGATGTACGCCATGAAATCCAAGATAAATGAATACTTTCTGAAAGTAAATGGATCTATAAAATTGATGGACTTGGATGGAATATCCTTGAAGAAGCTCGACTTGTCGAAAAGTAGTTTACGACAAAGTTCAAAGAATTGACTACGATAAGATTAGATCTTCTGTAGCGATGCTTATAGTCTATGTGGATTATTCTAGTAATCGCTACATATTTCTTTTATGAGATATGATAGTAGGATGGCAAAATACATTACTTAACAGAAGTGTGTATTAAAGGTGTATACAAGATACAACCAAGAGTTTTGCTAGTCCGTGGAATACTAAGATAGGTATACAAACTTCAATTGGATGAAGTGAGTATCACGGAGTTGGAATCTTCACCGGATGAAATGATCAAA
This sequence comes from Lolium perenne, assembly GCF_019359855.2. Classification (NCBI taxonomy): domain Eukaryota; kingdom Viridiplantae; phylum Streptophyta; class Magnoliopsida; order Poales; family Poaceae; genus Lolium; species Lolium perenne. The sequence goes on along the minus strand of NC_067244.2, from coordinate 23,755,797 downwards.
GAGTTATGATTTCATCAGAGACGATGAAGACGCTTGCATTTGCAAGAAATTAAGTGGGAGCGCTGAGACATATTTGTAATACTTTATGTAGATGACATATCGTTGATTATAAATAATGTAATTATATAATTGATTAAAAAGGTTTCATTGAGAATTAAACTTCAATGAAAGGATATGGACTGAAACAAATTTAGTGTCAAGATCTATGAAGATAGATTGAAACACATAATAAGTTTAAGTCAAAGTACATAGAATGGATATTGAAGTAGTTCAATATAGAAATATTAAGAAAATGTTCTTGTCATGTGAAGGTTTGACAAGACTTGAGTGTATCTGACACTCAATGAGTAAAAACACATGAGTGATTATAGATCACGAATAATATGTACACAATCAGATGTCCTGTGCTCTAAAAGTGTTATGAGCATATACCAGAATGATTCATGAGATGATCATTGGACGACAGTAAGAATATCCTTGAGTACTTTAGAAGAACCAAGGACATATATATATTTTTGTATGGAGTAATGACAAACAAATCGCTGTAATGTGTTGCACCGATATTAGTTTGGTCACATATAAAAATGAATTTCAAATCTCAATTAGGCTAAATGTTGTTTAAAAGGTAGCACAATGCTAGATTTAGAAGAGGTCTAAATATTGTGAAGGATTCTACAAACGAAGGCAGAGTATGTTATTGTTTTGACAATGACTAAGGATGTTTAAGTCGAGGAGTTCTTTTGAGAACTTGGTGTAGTTCCGGTAGTGTCAGAACTTTGAAGCTATATTGTGTGTGACAATATTAGTGACATATTTCAGACCGCAGAATTAAGGTTCCACCAGAAGACCAAACATATTTAATGCCGACTCATTTGGAAAATGAGTGATGCGTTGAGACGCAAATGAATTGCAAAATACATACGTTTCTGAGAATGTCAGATCCGTTGACTAAAACTTCTCCCGTGAGCAAAACATGATAAAGCACCGGAAGGCCAAGGTGTTATATCTTTACATATGTAAACTAGATTATTGACTCTAGTGCAAGTGGGAGACTGTTCGAGATATGCCCAAGAGGCAATAATAAAATGGTTATTTTAATATATCTTTGTGTTTATGATAATGTTTACATACCATGCTATAATTGTATTAACCGAAACATTGATACATGTGTGTTATGTGAACAACAAGGAGTCCCTAGTAAGCCTCTTGTATAACTAGCTTGTTGATAATAGATGATCATGGTTTCGTGATCATGAACATTGGATGTTATTAATAACAAGGTTATGTCATTATATTAATGATGTAATGGACACACCCAATTAAGCGTAGCATAAGATCACGTCATTAAGTTATTTGCTATAAGCTTTCGATACATAGTTACCTAGTCCTTTCGACCATGAGATCATGTAAATCACTTATATCGGAAAGGTACTTTGATTACATCAAACGCCACTGCGTAAATGGGTGGTTATAAAGGTGGGATTAAGTATCCGGAAAGTATGAGTTGAGGCATATGGATCAACAGTGGGATTTGTCCATCCCGATGACGGATAGATATACTCTGGGCCCTCTCGGTGGAATGTCGTCTAATAGCTTGCAAGCATATGAAAGGTTCATAAGAGACCACATACCACGGTACGAGTAAAGAGTACTTGTCATGAGACGAGGTTGAACGAGGTATAGAGATACCGATGATCAAACCTCGGACAAGTAAAATATCGCGTGGCAAAGGGAATCGGTATCGTATGTAAATGGTTCAGTCGATCACTAAAGTCATCGTTGAATATGTGGGAGCCATTATGGATCTCCAGATCCCGCTATTGGTTATTGGTCGGAGAGAAGTCTCAACCATGTCTACATAGTTCGCGAACCGTAGGGTAGGTTTGATGTCGTTTAAGTAGATATGGAATATGGAATGGAGTTCGAAGTTTTGTTCGGAGTCTCGGATGGGATCCAGGACATCACGAAGAGTTCCGGAATGGTCTGGAGAATAAGATTCATATATAGGAAGTCATATTCCAAGTTTGGAAATGATCCGGTGCATTTATGGCAGGTTCTAGAAGGTTCTAGAAAAGTCCGGAAGAAAGGCACTATGGAAAGGTGGAGTCCCGGAGGGACTCCACTAGCATGGCCGGCCAAACCCTAAGGGGGAGGAGTCCCAGGTGGGCTCCACCTTGGTGGCCGGCCAGCCCCGCCTCAAGGAAAGGTGGGAGTCCCACCTTGAGTAGGACTCCCCCCTTGAGTAGGTTTCCCACCTTTGGGAAGTTTTGGTGTTGGGGTTTTATTCGAAGACTTGGACTACAACTCTTGGGGCTTCCACCTATATAATGAGGGACAAGGGGAGGGTGGCCGGCCACTCTTTCCTCCAACCTTGGCTGCCCCCCTTTGTGGTCAGCGCCCAAGGCACCCCCTCTCCCCAAACCCTAGCGCCCCTCCTCCACTACTTCTCCCGCATATGCTTAGCGAAGCTCCGCCGGAGATCTCCATCGACACCGCCACCACGCCGTCGTTGAAAGGACACATATGTCGCCTAGAGGGGGGGGGGTGAATAGGTGATTTAAAACTTTTACGAGATGGGCTTAACAAATGCGGAATAAAACTAGCGTTTACTTTGTCAAGCCCAAAGCCTATATACTATGGTTCACCTATGTGCACCAACAACTTATTCTAAGCAAAGGTTCACCTATGTGCACCAACAACTTAAGCTTAGCAATACAAGCAAGTATGTGATAGCAAGATATATATAACTTCAAGCACGATGGCTATCACAAGGTAAAGTGCATAAGTAAAGAGCTCGGGTATAGAGATAACCGAGGCACACGGGAGACGATGATTTATCCCGGAGTTCACACTCTTGCGAGTGCTAATCTCCGGTGGAGAGGTGCGGTTGCTTAGTGCTCCAGAACGCCACAAGAGGCTCACCTTGAGGTGTGGTTGCTCGATGCACACCAACGCCACAAAGGCCTCACCCCAAGATGCGGTACTCACACCACACACCGAACGCCATGAAGGCGCCTCACCTAAATCTCCGGTGACCCTCGCCACAAAGGCCTAGGTCACGGTTCCACTAAGGGATTTCCTTCGAGGCGGAAACCGGGCCTTACACAAAGATTGGGGCACACATCCACAACTTAATTGGAGGCTCCCAACAAATCGCCACAAAGGCCTCAAATCCGTCTAGGGTTCCAAGAACCCAAGAGTAACAACTTTCTTGCTTTCACTTCCACGAATCACCATGGAGAACTCAAACCGATGCACCAAATGCAATGGCAAGAACACCACAAAGATGCTCAAGTCCTTCTCTCTCAAATTCCAACAAAGCTACAAAAGCTATTGGGGGAATAAGAGAGGAAGAACAAAGGAATTCACAAAGAACACCAAGATTAAGATCTAGAGAGTTCCACTCACAAAGAGATGGATTTGATTGGTAGAAATGTAGATCTAGATCTCCTCTCTCTTTTCCCTCAAATGGGGGCAAGAATCATGGAGGGATTGAGAGATAGAGCAAGCTTCTCTAGTTCAACAATGGAGGAGAGAGAGAGTAAGAGAAGCCACTTGTTCCAATGGGGAAGAAAGGTATTTATATGAGAAGGTGCTCCAGATCTGACCGTTATGCACGTTTCTGTGTAGCACCGGAAGTTCCGGTCACAGGGATCGGAAGTTCCGGCTAGATTCCTTCGCACCTGAGCAGCTGATGGACTGAGTGTGGGCGGAACTAGGGCAGAACTTCCGGTGACCGGAAGTTCCGGCCAAGTTCCGGCCTTCTTCCGGAAAAGCGCGAAAACCATACTGGAACTAACTGCGAGTAAAAACGATGTTTCTGGAACTTGCCCGGAAGTTGGGCGGAAGTTCCGCTGACCGGAACTTCCGGCCAACTGCACCGGAACTTCCGCCAGAAGAGGACAGAACTTCCGCCAGGAACAAAAGACAAACCGGTAAAACCTCCAACCTCGAAAATGCAATAAGTTGAGTTAGGAAACTCCGATTTAAGTGAAACCAATTTTGTTGGAAAGAGGACGACAAGAGCTACCCAACAAAAATCACCAAACTCGAAAACGCAATAAGTGATCTATGCAAAATTCGTTTTCGATGAACTAGAGCTTGTCATGAGAATAAGCACAAGCTCTAAAACATCACATGGACAAGATCCAAAAAACAACCAAGAAAGATGATGCAAGGATGCAAAGGTTTGAGCTCTCTCCGAACGATACGATCGAGTTACTCACTCGAGAGCCCTCTTGATAGTACAACAACTAAACTATAAACCGGTCTCCAACTACACCATGAGACCGGTGAGAAAGAAACCCTATCAAGAGCAAACCTTAACCTTGCGCATTCCACTTGAGCTCGATGATGACGATCTTGACCGCAACAAGATGGAAGGTCTTTCTTGCTTGTGCTTGCTTGACGAAGTCTTGTGGATTGCTCCCCCATAATCCACCATGGGAGAGCCTCTTCTTCGGCGCATCTTCACATATCCATGATCACCATATGAATGGCAAGACTCAAGCAAAGGATCTCTTCGAGATGGCTCATCTTGAACTTGCACTTCATTTCGTTGATGTCTTGAAGTTAACCTTGAGAGCTCACTTCATCTTCATCTTCAAGACATACTTGACACTTGATATCCTTCATAAATTTCTTCTTATTGCAACCTTGAAGCCAACAAATGGTTCAAGCATTTCCTATGGACAACACCTACAAATATAACTCAATGCAAACATTAGTCCATAGGGATTGTCATTAATTACCAAAACCACACATGGGGGCTCCATGCACTTTCAGTCGTGCTGCCGGGATTCCGAGGAGGATCTACTACTTCCGCTGCCCGCTGGAATGGGGAGAAGGACGTCGTCATCAACACCGAACGTGTGACCGAGTACGGAGGTGCTGCCCGATTGTGGCACCGTCAAGATCTTCTACGCGCTTTTGAAAGCGGCAAGTGATAGTCTACCGCAACAACGAGAGCCTCCTCTTGTAGGCTTTGGAAATCTTCAAGGGTTAGTCTCGTTCATCCCCTCGTTGCTCCCATCTTCTAGATTGCATCTTGGCTTGGATTGCGTTCTCGTGGTAGGAATTTTTTTGTTTTCTATGCTACGAATCCCATCACTACTTGGGTTGGTTTAAAACTTGCTATGCATGCTCATTTTGTTCCTCCATATTATCAACGTGATTTGCTGAAAAAATGTCTCGCTTAGAACAAGGAAAAAATTCTGTAGAAGACTATTATCAAGAATTGAAAACTGGCATGATTTGTTGTGGTATTGTAGAGGATAATGAGGCTATGCTTGCACGTTTCTTTGGTGGTTTGAATAAAGAGATTCAGCATATTTTAGATCATAAGGAGTACAACACTATTACTCGCTTGTTTCATCTTGCTTGCAAAGCTGAACGTGAAGTGCAGGATCGTCAACCACCATGGAGAAGAGCTAATATTTCTGCAGGTCGTACATCATCATGGTCTCCGCGACAATCAGCGCCACAATCTCGTGGGGCTGCACCAGCACCTACTACCTCCAAGTACACCGCGCTTGCATCACGAGTACCACCTGCTGCTACTCCACCACCATCTGCTGGTCCTCCTCGGAGTTCATCTTCCATGGCCTCCACGGGGAAGACTCGCGACATTCAATGTCGCAAATGCTTGGGATTTGGTCACATAGAAAGAGAATGCAGAACCAAGCGTGTGATGTTGGTGTGTGAAGATGGCGAATATGATTCAACAAGTGACTTTGATGAAGATATATTGGCCCTTATTGTTGCACGTGATGGTACCAATTCTGATTCTGGGAGAGCGATGGAGGTAATGGAAGCTGACACTGCTTTTCAGTACAGGAGCTTAGTTGCACAGCGTGTGTTGAGCGTGCAATTGAGCAAATTTGAGCATGATCAACGCCACAACCTGTTTCAAACAAGAGGCGTTGTAAAAGAGCGAGCTATACGGATCATCATTGATGGAGGGAGCTGCAATAATCTGGCCATCGTTGACATGGTGGAGAAGCTTTCTCTACCTACGAGACAACGCACACATCCATATTACATTCAATGGTTTGAGAGCTCTCAGAAGCTCAAGGTAACAAGAACTACACGTGTGTATTTTACTATTTGTACATATTCTGATTTTGTGGATTGTGATGTTGTACCTATGCAAGCTTGTTCTTTGTTACTTGGTAGACCTTGGCAATTTGATAGAGAATCTATTCATACTGGTAAAACTAATCAGTATTCTCTTATGCATGATGGAAAGAAAATTGGTCTCAAACCTATGACTCCTGAACAAATATTAAAATATGATCTTGCTAGAGCTAGTAGAGTAAAAAACGAGGAGAAACATAAGAGTGAAAATCAGATTGTTGCTGCATATTTTGTGCCACATAAGACTAATACTAAATCTGATTCGAACCATGCTACTGAAATTCATTTGAAAAATCCTTGTTTGCTTGCTAGCAAATCTGATATTGCTGAACTTGATGTGAACACTACTCCATGCTATGCTATTATTTGCAAAGAAGTTATGTTTTCATTTAAGGATATGCCTCCTTCTTTGCCACCTGCGGTTGCTAACCTTTTGCAGGAGTTCATTGATGTGTTCCCACAAGATGTTGCACTTGGATTACCACATGTTCGTGGGATTGAACACCAATTTGTTATACATTTTGATCATGAATCTTTGAAGCATATTCGTAGTCAAGCTAAGTTGAATCGCCGCCATGCAAAGTGGGTTGAATTTATTGAGTATTTTCCCTATGTTATCAAACACAAAAAGGGTAGAGATAATGTTATTGCTGATGCTTTGTCGCGCCGTTATACTATGCTATCTCAACTTGACTTCAAGATTTTTGGATTAGAAACTATAAAGGAAAAATACTTGCATGATGTTGATTTTAAAGATGTGTTGCTGAATTGTAAAGATGGTAGAAAATGGAACAAATTTGTCCTCAATGATGGATTTGTGTTCTGTGCTAGCAAGCTATGCATCCCAGATAGTTCCGTTCGTCTTTTGTTGTTGCAGGAGGCACATGGAGGAGGATTGATGGGACACTTTGGTGTGAAGAAGATGGAGGATGTACTTGCTGCACACTTCTTTTGGCCACGTATGCATCGAGATGTTGAGAGATTTTTGGCACGCTGCACTACATGTCAAAAAACTAAGTCTCGACTTAATCCACATGGTTTATATATGCCTCTTCATGTTCCTAGTGTACCTTGGGAGGATATTTCTATGGATTTTGTTTTGGGATTGCCTCGTACACAGAAGGGGAGGGATAGTATCTTTGTTGTTGTGGATCGGTTTTCTAAGATGGCACACTTTATTCCATGTCACAAGACTGATGATGCTACACATGTTGCTGATTTATTCTTTCGCGAAATTGTTCGTTTACATGGTGTGCCCAATACTATTGTTTCTGATCGTGATACTAAGTTTCTTAGCCACTTTTGGAGATGTTTATGGGCTAAGTTGGGGACTAAATTGCTGTTTAGTACTACATGTCATCCCCAAAATGATGGACAAACTGAAGTAGTAAATAGAACATTGTCTACTATGCTGCGGGTTGTTTTGAAGAAGAACTTAAAATTGTGGGAAGAATGTTTACCTCATGTTGAATTTGCTTACAATCGTTTGCTACATTCTACCACTAAGATGTGCCATTTTGAGATTGTGTATGGTTTTGTACCACGTGCACCTATTGATTTATTGCCTTTACCATCTTCGGTGAAAAATAATTTCGATGCTACACAACGTGCTGAATTGATATTACAATTGCATGAGACTACTAAAGACAACATAGAACACATGAATGCTAAGTATAAAATTGTTGGGGATAGAGGAAGAAAGCATGTTGTGTTTGATGTTGGCGATCTTGTTTGGTTGCATTTGCGCAAAGATCGTTTTCCTGAATTGCGCTAGTCTAAACTAATGCCACGCACTGCTGGTCCTTTTAAGGTGTTAGAGAAAATAAATGATAATGCATATAAACTTGAGCTTCCTGCAGAATTGGGTCCGGTTAGCCCTACATTTAACATTGCAGATTTGAAGCCTTACTTTGGTGAAGAAGAGGAGCTTTCATCGAGGACGACTTCAATTCAAGAAGGGGGGCATGATGAGGACATCCCATCTATTGATACAACCACTGTACCTACAGCCACACAAATACAAGGACCAATCACTCAATCTCGTGCCAAACAACGTAACTATCAGGTACTTTCGTTTCTTGGAACTATTCCTCACATACATGAGAATATGATGCTGCCTAAATCAGATATATTTGTTACTCTTAGGAATGATGGACCTAACATGGATGATGAGGACGAGCATTGGAGCATGATCACACATGGAGGAGATGGCAGCAAGCATTTGAGGATTGAAGAGGACGTCGCAAGTGGAGATTACAGAACTTTGAAGCCACCATAAGAAGAGATGAAGACATGGACGAAATATAGAGTTCTCCACTTCATAATTTCGTCCATAGCATAATATGGTGCTGCGTCACCTTTAGTTTTGGGCCAGGCCCATGTCATTTTCGCAGGAATTAAGTCAGCCACTTTTTAGAGTCCGTATTGAAGGGGGAAAGGCCTTCTAGGGTTTGGTTCGGCCACCATACGTATGGCTGGCCGAAACCCCACATTTTCCTCCTTTAAATACCCGCAGAGCCGTCACATTTAGACTCAGATTTTGATTAGATTAAAAGTTAGCCATTGCTGCAACTCTCGTGTATTTCTTTTGAGGCCAACGCCCAGAAAAAGACCGACTATTCGGAATCCCACCTTATTCAATAAAGCTTTCATCTTTCATCCGAAATATTCTGATTGCAATATTAATTCTTACTTGTTCTCGATTTCAGGTAGGAATTAAGACCCTCGCTGGTCAGGCTGATCGTGCATCCGCAAGATTAGTAACTCCCGGAGATTGTCCTAGCGATTGCATTGGCGCACGAGCTTTGCACGTGTAGTCGGATTGTCAAGCACGAACTCCACCAACAAGTCGACGCTATCATACTCTTATCGAAAGATCGGCCTTCTTTGCCCTATCAAGTGAGCTCCATGCGTAGCAAGACAAACTGACACTGAAAGCGAGGGTCCAAACTGGCATTGATATTGAACTCTTCGCAACACACCTTGGAAAGGGCCATGGTTGCGATGATGTAGGCGACGACGAGCATCCCACAACCTCAGCCCAACTCCAGGATGACAAAGCTGAGCGGATGAGCTGGCAAGGAGCACATGCGTCCGAAGAACAAGCACGAGTGTTCGAGAGCGAGAGCGAGGGGCGGCAAAGCGCGCACGACAGAAGTGCTCCTGATGACAAGGATGACGACATCAGATGCATCTGAAGGGCTCACGGCATGGGCTGACCTGGTGGCCACGTTTGAGGCACCGAAAGCATTCCCCGCGAGTCCAACGCTAGCTTGAAGGCGAGACAACTGTCGAGAGCTTCTTTCGGAAGCAAAGACGATGGCACGTAGCCGGTGAAAGGACACATATGTCGCCTAGAGGGGGCGAATAGGCGGTTTAATTTTTTTACGATATGGGCTTAACAAATACGGAATAAAACTAGCATTTACTTTGTCAAGCCCAAAGCCTATATACTATGGTTCGCCTATGTGCACCAACAATTTATGCTAACCAATACAAGCAACTATGTGATAGCAAGATATATAACTTCAAGCATGATGACTATCACAAAGTAAAGTGCATAAGTAAAGAGCTCGGGTATAGAGATAACCGAGGCATGCGAGAGACGATGATTTATCCCCAAGTTCAAGCTAATCCCCGTTGGAGATGTGGGGTGGCATAGTGCTACCGAACGCCACAAAAGGCCTCACCTTGAGGTGTGGTTGCTCGATGCACACCAACGCCACAAATGCCTCACCTGAAGATGCGGTAGTCACACCACAAACCGAGCGCCACGAAGGCCTCACTTTATTCTCTGGTGACCCTTGCCACAAAGGCCTAGGTCATGGTTCCTGATACGTCTCTGACGTATCGATAATTTCTTATGTTCCATGCCACATTATTGATGTTATCTACATGTTTTATGCACACTTTATGTCATATTCGTGCATTTTCTGGAACTAACCTATTAACAAGATGCCGAAGTGCCAGTTGCTGTTTTCTGCTGTTTTTGGTTTCAGAAATCCTAGTAACGAAATATTCTCGGAATCGGATGAAATCAACGCCCAGGTTCCTATTTTGCCCGGAAGCATCCAGAACACCCGAGAGCCACCAGGGAGGGGGCACAGGCCCACCAAACCCTAGGCCGGCGCGGCAAGGGGGGGGCCCGCGCCACCCTATGGTGTGGGCACCCCTTCGACCCTCTGGCGCCGCCTCTTCGCCTATTTAAAGCCTCCGTCGCGAAAACCCTGATACGATTGGCGAAAACCACAGAAAACTTCCAGAGCCGCCGCCATCGCGACGCCAAGATCTGGGGGACAGGAGTCTCTGTTCCGGCACGCTGCCGGAGCGGGGAAGTGCCCCCGGAAGGCTTCTCCATCGACACCGCTGCCATCTCCACCGCCATCTTCATCACCGCTGCTGCTCCCATGAGGAGGGAGTAGTTCTCCATCGAGGCTCGGGGCTGTACCGGTAGCTATGTGGTTCATCTCTCTCCTATGTACTTCAATACAATAATCTCATGAGCTGCCTTACATGATTGAGATTCATATGATGATGCTTGTAATCTAGATGTCATTATGCTAGTCAAGTGAGTTTTACTTATGTGATCTCCGGAGACTCCTTGTCCCACGTGTGTAAAGGTGACAGTGTGTGCACCGTGTGGGTCTCTTAGGCTATATTTCACAGAATACTTATTCACTGTTGAATGGCATAGTGAAGTGCTTATCTATATCTCTTTATGATTGCAATGTGTTTGTATCACAATTTATCTATGTGCTACTCTAGCAATGTTATTAAAGTAGTTTTATTCCTCCTGCACGTGTGTAAAGGTGACAGTGTGTGCACCGTGTTAGTACTTGGTTTATGCTATGATCATGATCTCTTGTAGATTGCGAAGTTAACTATTGCTATGATAATATTGATGTGATCTATTCCTCCTACATATGCATGAAGGTGACAGTGTGCATGCTATGTTAGTACTTGGTTTAGTAGTGTTGATCTATCTTACACTATAAGGTTACTAAAACATGAACAATATTGTGGAGCTTGTTAACTCCGGCATTGAGGGTTCGTGTAATCCTACGCAATGTGTTCATCATCCAACAAAAGTGTAGAGTATGCATTTATCTATTCTGTTATGTGATCAATGTTGAGAGTGTCCACTAGTGAAAGTGTAATCCCTAGGCCTTGTTCCTAAATACTGCTATCGCTGCTTGTTTACTGTTTTACTACGTTACTACTGCTGCAATACTACCACCATCAACTACACGCCAGCAAGCTATTTTCTGGCACCGTTGCTACTGCTCATATATATTTATACCATCTGTATTTCACTATCTCTTCGCCGAACTAGTGCACCTATTAGGTGTGTTGGGGACACAAGAGACTTCTTGCTTTGTGGTTGCAGGGTTGCATGAGAGGGATATCTTTGACCTCTTCCTCCCTGAGTTCGATAAACCTTGGGTGATCCACTTAAGGGAAAACTTGCTGCTGTTCTACAAACCTCTGCTCTTGGAGGCCCAACACTGTCTACAGGAAAAGGAGGGGGAAGTAGACATCAAGCTATTTTCTGGCGCCGTTGCCGGGGAGGAAAGGTAAAAGGTACTCACACTCCGGACCTCGGCTACCAAGCTATTTTCCGTCGTTGTAAGTACTCAAAGCTATTTCCTTTAGATCCTGCAATTGCATCTTTTTGTTTCTTGTTTACACTAGTTTGGCATAATGGACAAGAATGATCTTCTTATTCTATTTCCTGATTTAAAACATGGATTGTTTGATGCGAAAATTAAAAAACCTATGGAATCTTATTTGCATGCTGGTAGTAATATTAGTATGAATGCTTTGAACACCATTGTTGATAATGATATAGAAAGTTCTAAGCTTGGGGAAGCTGGTTTTCATGATCTTTTTAGTCCCCCAAGCATTGAGGAGAAAATTTTCTTTGATGATACTTTGCCTCCCATTTATGATGATTATAATGATAGTGGTATTTTGGTGCCACCTACTATGGAGAGTAAATTTTGTTGTGATTATACTATGCCTCCAACACTTGATGAGAATAATAATGATAGCTACTTTGTTGAATTTGCTCCCACTACAACTAATAAAATTGACTATGCTTATGTTGGGAGTAGTAATAATTTTATGCATGAGACTCATGATAAAAATGCTTTATGTGATAGTTATATTGTTGAGTTTGCTCATGTTGCTACTGAAAGTTATTATGAGAGAGGAAAATATGGTTGTCGAAATTTTCATGTTACTAAAACACCTCTCTATGTGCTGAAATTTTTGAAGCTACACTTGTTTTATCTTCCTATGCTTGTTACTTTGCTCTTCATGAACTTGTTTCTTTACAAGATTCCCTTTCATAGGAAGCATGTTAGGCTTAAATGTGTTTTGAATTTGCCTCTTGATGCTCTCTTTTGCTTCAAATACTATTTCTTGCGAGTGCATCATTAAAACTGCTGAGCCCATCTTAATGGCTATAAAGAAAAGAACTTCTTGGGAGATAATCCATGTGTTATTTTGCTACAGTACTTTTTTATTTATTTTGTGTCTTGGAAGTTGTTTACTACTGTAGCAACCTCTCCTTATCTTAGTTTTGTGATTTGTTGTGCCAAGTGAAGCCTCTAATCGAAGGTTGATACTAGATTTGGATTTCTGCGCAGAAACAGATTTCTATCTGTCACGAATCTGGGCTGTTTTCTCTGTAGAAAAATCAGAAAAATATGCCAATTTACGTGCGTGTTCCTCAGATATGTATGCAACTTTCATTAGTTTTGAGTTTTCTGATCTGAGCAACGGAAGTATTTATTAAAAATTCGTCTTTACGGACTGTTCTGTTTTGGCAGATTCTGCCTTTTATTTAGCATTGCTTCTTTCGCTGTGTTGGGTGGATTTCTTTGTTCCATTACCTTCCAGTAGCTTTGAGCAATGTCCAGAAGTGTTAAGAATGATTGTGTCACCTCTGAACATGTGAGTTTTTGATTATGTACTAACCCCTCTAATGAAGATTATGAGAAGTTTGGTGTGAAGGAAGTTTTTCAAGGGTCAAGAGAGGAGGATGATATACTATGATCAAGAAGAGTGAAAGCTCTAAGCTTGGGGATGCCCCGGTGGTTCATCCCTGCATATATCAAGAAGACTCAAGCGTCTAAGCTTGGGGATGCCCAAGGCATCCCCTTCTTCATCGACAAATTATCAGGTTCCTTCTCTTGAAACTATATTTTTATTCGGTCACATCTTATGTGCTTTACTTGGAGCGTCTGTATGTTTCTTGTTTTTGTTTTTGTTTGAATAAATGCTTGTGTGGGAGAGAGACACGCTCCGCTGGTTCGTATGAACACATTTGTTCTTAGCTCATAATATTCATGGCGAAGGTTGAAACTGCTTCGTTAATTATTATATGGTTGGAATTGGAAAATGCTACATGTAGAAATTGGTGTGATGTCTTGAATAATGTGATACTTGGCAATTGTTGTGCTCATGTTTAAGCTCTTGCATCATATACTTTGCACCCATTAATGAAGAAATACATAGAGCATGCTAAAATTTGGTTTGCATATTTGGTTTCTCTAAGGTCTAGATAATTTCTAGTATTGAGTTTGAACAACAAGGAAGACGGTGTAGAGTCTTATAATGTTTTCAATATGTCTTTTATGTGAGTTTTGCTGCACCGGTTCATCCTTGTGTTTGTTTCAAATAAGCCTTGCTAGCCTAAACCTTGTATCGAGAGGGAATACTTCTCATGCATCCAAAATACTTGAGCCAACCACTATGCCATTTGTGTCCACCATACCTACCTACTACATGGTATTTCCTGCCATTCCAAAGTAAATTGCTTGAGTGCTACCTTTAAACAATTCAAAAGTTATCACCTCTGATTTGTGTCAATGTTTTATAGCTCATGAGGAAGTATGTGGTGTTTATCTTTCAATCTTGTTGGGCAACTTTCACTAATGGACTAGTGGCTTCATCCGCTTATCCAATAATTTTGCAAAAAGAGCTGGCAATGGGATTCCCAGTCCCAAATTAATTAACAAAAATAGACACTCCTCCATGGTATGTGATTGTTGGACGGCACCCGAAGGATTCGGTTAGCCATGGCTTGTGTAAGCAAAGGTTGGGAGGAGTGTCATCATAATAAAACTAAAATAAAAAGGCACTCCTTCATGGTATGAGATTGTTGGCAGGCACCCGAGGATTCGGTTAGCCATGGTTTGTGAAAGAAAGGTTGGAAGGAGTGCCATCCAAAAATAAAATAAAATGGGAGCCGCTCTTTGAAGGTTTGCCTGGCAAGGGGGTTAGAGTACCCGCTACCATTCGTTGACAACAACAAACACCTCTCAAAATTTTACTTTTATGCTCTCTTTATGTTTTCAAAACCAAAGCTCTAGCACAAATATAGCAATCGATGCTTTCCTCTTTGAAGGACCATTCTTTTACTTTTATTGTTGAGTCAGTTCACCTATCTCTTTCCACCTCAAGAAGTAAACACTTGTGTGAACTGTGCATTGATTCCTACATACTTGCATATTGCATTTGTTATATTACTCTATGTTGACAATTATCCATGAGATATACATGCTACAAGTTGAAAGCAACCGCTGAAACTTAATCTTCCTTTGTGTTGCTTCAATGCCTTTACTTTGAATTATTGCTTTATGAGTTAACTCTTATGCAAGACTTATTGATGCTTGTCTTGAAGTACTATTCATGAAAAGTCTTTGCTATATGATTCATTTGTTTACTCATGTCATTTACATTGTTTTGATTGCTGCATTCACTACATATGCTTACAAATAGTATGATCAAGGTTATGATGGCATGTCACTCCAGAAATTATCTTTGTTATCGTTTTACCTGCTCGGGACGAGCAGAACTAAGCTTGGGGATGCTGATACGTCTCTGATGTATCGATAATTTCTTATGTTCCATGCCACATTATTGATGTTATCTACATGTTTTATGCACACTTTATGTCATATTCGTGCATTTTCTGGAACTAACCTATTAACAAGATGCCGAAGTGCCGATTCTTTGTTTTCATTGTTTTTGGTTTCAGAAATCCTAGTAACGAAATATTCTCGGAATCGGACGAAATCAACGCCCAGGTTCCTATATTGCCCGGAAGCATCCAGAACACCCGAGAGCCACCAGGGAGGGGGCACAGGCCCACCAAACCCTAGGCCGGCGCGGCCAGGGGGGGGCCCGCGCCACCCTATGGTGTGGGCACCCCTTCGACCCTCTGGCGCCGCCTCTTCGCCTATTTAAAGCCTCCTTCGCGAAAACCCTGATACGATTGGCGAAAACCACAGAAACCTTCCAGAGCCGCCGCCATCGCGACGCCAAGATCTGGGGGATAGGAGTCTCTGTTTCGGCACGCTGCCGGAGCGGGGAAGTGCCCCCGGAAGGCTTCTCCATCGACACCGCTGCCATCTCCACCGCCATCTTCATCACCGCTGCTGCTCCCATGAGGAGGGAGTAGTTCTCCATCGAGGCTCGGGGCTGTACCGGTAGCTATGTGGTTCATCTCTCTCCTATGTACTTCAATACAATAATCTCATGAGCTGCCTTACATGATTGAGATTCATATGATGATGCTTGTAATCTAGATGTCATTATGCTAGTCAAGTGAGTTTTACTTATGTGATCTCCGGAGACTCCTTGTCCCACGTGTGTAAAGGTGACAGTGTGTGCACCGTGTGGGTCTCTTAGGCTATATTTCACAGAATACTTATTCACTGTTGAATGGCATAGTGAAGTGCTTATCTATATCTCTTTATGATTGCAATGTGTTTGTATCACAATTTATCTATGTGCTACTCTAGCAATGTTATTAAAGTAGTTTTATTCCTCCTGCACGTGTGTAAAGGTGACAGTGTGTGCACCGTGTTAGTACTTGGTTTATGCTATGATCATGATCTCTTGTAGATTGCGAAGTTAACTATTGCTATGATAATATTGATGTGATCTATTCCTCCTACATATGCATGAAGGTGACAGTGTGCATGCTATGTTAGTACTTGGTTTAGTAGTGTTGATCTATCTTACACTATAAGGTTACTAAAACATGAACAGTATTGTGGAGCTTGTTAACTCCGGCATTGAGGGTTCGTGTAATCCTACGCAATGTGTTCATCATCCAACAAAAGTGTAGAGTATGCATTTATCTATTCTGTTATGTGATCAATGTTGAGAGTGTCCACTAGTGAAAGTGTAATCCCTAGGCCTTGTTCCTAAATACTGCTATCGCTGCTTGTTTACTGTTTTACTGCGTTACTACTGCTGCAATACTACCACCATCAACTACACGCCAGCAAGCTATTTTCTGGCACCGTTGCTACTGCTCATATATATTTATACCACCTGTATTTCACTATCTCTTCGCCGAACTAGTGCACCTATTAGGTGTGTTGGGGACACAAGAGACTTCTTGCTTTGTGGTTGCAGGGTTGCATGAGAGGGATATCTTTGACCTCTTCCTCCCTGAGTTCGATAAACCTTGGGTGATCCACTTAAGGGAAAACTTGCTGCTGTTCTACAAACCTCTGCTCTTGGAGGCCCAACACTGTCTACAGGAAAAGGAGGGGGAAGTAGACATCAGTTCCACTAAGGGATTTCCTTCGAGGCGAAAACCAGGCCTTACACAAAGGTTGGGGCACACATCCACAAATTAATTGAAGACTCCCAACAAATCACCACAAAGGCCTAGAATCCATCTAGGGTTCTAACAACCCAAGAGTAACAACCTTCTTGATTTCACCACCACGAATCTTCGTGAAAGCTCAAATCGATGCACCAAATGCAATGACAAAAACACCACAAAGATGCTCAAGCCATTCTCTCTCATATTCCAACAAAGCTACAAAAGCTATTGGTGAAATAAGAGAGGAAGAACAAAGAGGAGAACATAAAATTCTCCAAGATCTATATCCCAAAGATTCACTCACAAAGGGATGATTTGGTTTGCTCAAAGTGTGGATCTGGTTCTCCTCTCTCTTTTCCCTCAAAAGGGGGCAAGAATCATGGTGAGATTGAGAGACAGAGCAAGCTTCTCAAGATTGACAATGGAGGAGAGAGAGAGAGAGTGAGAGAAGCACCCAGAAATTTCAAACGTTCTTTAGCCGTTTTCAGTGTCCGAAAATTTCAAATGCTCCCCCTCCCCCAGAAATTCCACCCCCGTGAAAACTGGCAGGAATGGCAAAACGAGAATGACCATAACTTGAGCATTCAGACTCTGATTTTGATGATCTTGGGCTTGTTTCGAATATAGTAACAAGGTCTACAAGATCATGCAGGGAACCATAATAGTCTAGCAGGGGAGGACATAAAAAAATGATAAAAGGTTTGACCTATCTATAAAACACAAATCGGTAAAACCTCCAACCTTGAAAATGTAACAAGTTTCCCGTGCAAAATCCGTTCTCGATGAATTAGAGCTTGTTATGATGATAAACACAAGCTCTAAAACATCACATGGATAAGATCCAAATAACAACCAAGAAATATGATGCAAGGATGAAAAGGTTTGAGCTCTTTGAAGCATACGATCGAGTTACTCACTCAAGAGCCCTCTTGATAGTACGACAACTAAACTATAGACCGGTCTCTAACTAGACTATGAGACTGGTAAGAAAGAAACCCTATCAAGATCAAACCTTAACATTGCATATTCCTCTTGAGCTTGATGATGACGATGTTGACCGCAACAAAATGTAATGCCTTTTTTTATTGTGCTAGCCTGACGAAGTCTTATGGAATGCTCCCCCATAATCCACCATGGGAGAGCTTCTACTTCGGCGCATCTTCACATATCCATGATCACCATATGGATGGCAAGCTTCAAGAATATGATCTTTTCGAGTTGGCTCATCTTGAACATGCACTTCATTTATTCATTCTTCATCATGTTGATGTCTTAAAGTTAAACTCGACGGCTCAATCATCTTCATCTTCAAGACATACTTGACACTTGATATTCTTCATCAATTTCTTCTTATTGTAACCTTGAAGCCAACATATGGTTGAAGCATTGCCTATGGACAACTCCTACAAATAAAACTCAATGCAAACATTAGTCCATAGGGATTGTCATCAATTACCAAAACCACACATGGGGGCTCCATGCACTATCAGCCGGGGCAGCCGCCTTGACCCATCTGCACCAAACCTTCCTCTTCTCCAAGAGCGGCAACAGAGAGGGCGGCGCAGAGCTCCACTGCCACCTTCTCATGGCCCACATTAGCATCGCCGCAAACCGAGCCACAAACAACACCTTTGTTGGAGGCCAGCGACGTATGCGGAGCCAACTCTTCGATGTCGTCATCCTCGTCAGAGCTCAAAGAACTGACTGAAAGCAAGCTCGGGGCCACCTGCTCCTCAGCATGGCTATCTGAGGCAACTGGCGGCAGCGACAAGGACCCGATCCCCTGGACCAACACATCAGGATCGCAGAGCAGCCCATCGGGAGGGTGAGCACCGGTTGGAGTAGAGGCCGTGACGAGGTGCCAATCCCCCAGCGAATCCCCACGAGGTGCAGACCAGCAACACACACTACAAGAAATGGGACATTTGTTGACGAAAACCCTGGTGACAAAAATGCATACCGTCATGGATGTGTC
Organism: Lolium perenne; assembly: GCF_019359855.2. Lineage (NCBI taxonomy): Eukaryota > Viridiplantae > Streptophyta > Magnoliopsida > Poales > Poaceae > Lolium > Lolium perenne. The sequence goes on along the minus strand of NC_067244.2, from coordinate 23,737,057 downwards.
CTTATAGGTGACAAATTCATCTTTCGTCATGCATTTAAGGTAATGCTTGACGGTATGATTTTTCGTCAACAAAAAATCGTCACCCATTACCCAACCGGGAAGGGCTTCCATCGTGTCTGTTAATAGGTGACGAAATCAAAGATCGTGGTGTATGTAAACCGTGATTTGCATATACAACGGACCCACATAGCAGGTAAATAGTACTAAGTTACTTTATTAAATGTTATTAGTTTTATATATCATGCGTGACCCACTTGTCAGGAACATATTTAATTAAGTAAAAATTGTGGTTTGGAAAAATCGAACCAGGGCTTTGACGTGACCGGCGCAGAGTGTTACCGCTAAGGTAGATATGGATTTTTGATCTGGATCCGTAACTAGTCTATTCTACATATTTATTTCAATGGTGTGATCTAGATGTTACGACACAATAATTTCCTTATTAATATTTATGTCGGCCGCGGGTGCCTCGTTTAAGTCGCGCCGCTAGCAGACACGGCATATCTAGGTGATCTTGCTAACAGTCGAATCGACTAGGGTTCTCGTCGTGGTGAGAAGAAATCCGTGAAGGCTCCATTGTGGAGGCGGCGGGACGCATCATCGGTGAGTTCTCCTGATTGTTCGCTAGGTCTAGATTTTTTAATCAGTTGTCAAGATCTGTTCTGAAGAACGTTGGCATGTTCTTAACTGAATTGTAGGCAATGGATCGAAGTTGGATAACTGATGGCACCCAGAAGTTCACAACAAAGTACATGGCAGGTGTTAGGGATTTCATCAAGTTTGCACGAGAACACTTGTACAATACAGATGAACCAATCTTGTGCCCTTGCAAGGACTGCCTAAATCTGATACGGTAGGATATAAAAATAGTCGAGGATCACTGCAATTGTTCAGGTATGTCCATGACGTATACAAGATGGACTAGACATGGGGAAGGTTTTAGTGATGACGAAGGGCAGGATAGAAACGATGATGGTGGATATGATAGTGACAATGATGAAGAGGAAGACAATGGTGATTGTTATGTTGATGATTCGTCTAGTATGATCGATGAACTGCAGAAGTCTGGAAATAAAGGTCCTAACCTGCCAAATATATATGCTAATCTAATTGAGTCAGCCAAAAAAGAACTTCATGAGGGATGCACCACTTTCACTAGGTTGTCGTTCATTATTAAGCTCATTCATGTCAAATCATACAGCCGGATAACAAACAGAGGATTTGATCTCTTACTTCAGCTTTTACGTACAGCTTTGCCACGTGTGGACTTTCCCAAATCATATGCTGATGCTAAGAGTGTTCTTTCTGATGTTGGGCTTGGTTATGAGACAATTCATGTATGCAAGTTTGATTGTTCTTTATTTTGGGGAGATCACAAGGACGATACGCACTGCCATGTTTGTGGATTATCAAGATATAGAGACCCTACTACAAAAAAGAAAATCCCTCACAAGGTGTTAAGGTACTTTCCTATAATTAAAAGGTTGCAGAGACTATTTGTTAAAAAGGAAATGTCGACACATACTAGATGGCACAAAGAGAAGAGGGTTGTTGAGCCCAATGTACTGAGGCACCCTGCTGATGGTCAGGCATGGAAGCACTTTGATGACAAGTTTCATTGGTTTGCTAAAGATCCTCGTAACATAAGACTAGGTTTTGCCACAGACGGCTTCAGTCACTTTGGAAGTATGAGTAATCCTTACAGTATGTGGCCAGTTTTTGTCATTCCTTACAACTTCCCACCATGGATGTGCATGGATCAATCGAATTACATGATGGCATTGCTAATCCCCGGAAAGTATTCCCCAGGGAAAGATTTTCATGTATTTATGCAGCCACTGATAAAAGATATGATGCAGCTATGGAGTGGTGTGCAGACATTTGATGCATGCACAGAGGAATATTTCCCATTGCATGCTGCATTTCTTTGGTCTATTCATGATTATCCTGGATATGCCACTATGTCAGGCCGAAGCACAAGAGGATTTCATGCGTGTGTGCATTGCGATGAGAATCCTTGCTATGAATCTTTGAAAAACAAAATTGGATATATTGGGCATCGGCGATTTCTTCATAAAGCTCACCCATACAGGAGAAGCAGACTTTTCAATGGTAAAACTGAGACTAGAGATCCACCAAGGAAGTACACACCCAAAGAGGTAGCTGAGAAGGTAGAAAGGGTTAAGGATTTTGAACATGGGAAAAATCCAATAAGTAGAAAGCGGAAGCGTGCAACTGTACCCGGTGAACCAACATGGCACCTGAAAGTCAGCTTACATCATCTATCGTACTGGCCAGAACTTAAGTTAGCTCACAACTTAGATGTGATGCATATTGAGAAGAACATATGTGACAATATTGTTGGTACACTACTTGAACTTGAGGGCAGGAATAAGGACATTGTTAGTGCTAGAATATATTTGAAGAAATTCAAAATCTGGGAGAAGTATTGGTTGAAGAAAATTGTGAAGGATGATGATGATGCAGCAGTAACTTATGCGAAGCCCCCTGCACCGTGGACGCTTTCGAAGGAACAGAAGAGACATTTGTGTAGGTATTTGGCAAACACAAGGGGAAGATGTGTGAATATTGATGGTTGTAAGGTTACCGGTATGAAGACGCATGATTGCCACATACTTCTGCAGCGAGTGTTGCCGGCTGGGCTCAAGGGAATTGCATCTAAGGAAATGTATGTGGCTATTGCAGAGCTAGGAAGATTTTTTAGGGAGCTGTGTGCCAAAACCCTGAAAGTTGATGTGCTGAATCGATTGAAGGTTGAAATTGTTGTGACCCTATGCAAACTTGAGAAGCTCTTCCCCCCAGCTTTTTTTGATGTAATGGTGCACTTAGCTATTCATCTTCCCGACGAGGCTCTTTTGAGGGGTCCTGTTCATTATGGTTGGATGTATCCAGTTGAGAGAAGATTAGGTTATCTAAAATCTACGGTCCGTAACAAAGCAAGGCCAGAAGGTTCTATCGTAGAGGGCTACATTGTTGATGAGTGTTTGCTTTTTTGCTCTAGATTTTTCAAGGATGACACAGAAACAAGATTTAACAAAGATGATAGGAACCAAGACATACGGAGAAAACCTGATCGTGACGAGATGGAAGTATTTTCAGTTGGAGCTAAAGTCTTGGGAAATCCATTTTGAAACATTTTGACAAGGAATTTGACAAAATGGTTTGGCATGTGCTGAACAACTGTGACGATGTAGAACGTTATATCAAGTAAGTAGTTAGCTTCACTTTAATAACTACTTCTCAATGTTGCAGACATAATTGTCCTGTATTTCATATGTGTTTTTTCTATGTTTCAATGAATTCCGACAAGAATTGGGAGGTAGGGGTGTGCGTGACATCGAGGAGACGGTTCAGAGAGAGTTTGCAGGTTGGTTTGCAAACCATGTGAGACAGTTGGACAATGCATCAGAAGATCTGAAGTCTCTGTTTCTTTGGGCCGGACAGTGCGTGTAGTAGTATACGCTGGTTGCAACGTAAAGGGTGTGAGGTTTCGCACGCTTACTCGGGATAAAGACCTGAAGACTCAAAATTCGGGCGTAGCGACTAAGGGATCTTTTGGTGATGCAGATGAGACCGAGTTCTATGGTGTTCTGCAAGAAGTTCTTGAACTGCAGTACGGGACTAACAAGCACGGTGACAGGTCCATGTACTTGTTTCGTTGCGACTGGTTCGACCTCGCGGGCAGGGGTTCCAAGATAAAAGATGATGGTTATTTTAAAAGCGTTAACACTTCTGTCCTATGGTTCAAGAATTCACCATTCATATTGGCCAGTCAAGCTGAAACATGCTTCTATTTGGAGGATACAAAGTTTGGTGATCCGTGGAAAGTGGTGCAGAAGTTCAGCCATAGACACGTGTATGACGTTCCAGAATTAGAAGATGTAACGATGATGCATTTGTACGGAATGAAGACGCATACCAGGAGGATGAAGGTTCAGTCGACCATACATTTCATGATGTTGTCGACCTAGACGAGGAAGCAGAGGTGGAAGCAGAGGAGGATGATGATCGTGCTGATGAAGTTGTACATATTCATGATGCTCGTACAATTCGTGAACTAGAGAATGGGGAAGATAGTCCCAATGTTGACATGGATATGAGCGAAGATGAACTAGAGAATGAGGAAGATAGTCTCATATTGGAAGAGAACATACATGATGACGAGGGAAAAACTTCAGAAGAAGATAGTGATGTAGATTGATAGAAACATGTAATGCATACAACTATATGTTTTGTTCCAAACATTTGAAATGTTCTTATTTAGATGTTTACGATCTCGAACTTGTCATTGAATTATCCAGAAGGGTTTAAGAGCAAATTAATATAAGCTAAAATATGGACAGATATAAGAAAACCAACTGATGTCTACGCCCCCCCTCCTTTTCCTGTAGACAGTGTTGGGCCTCCAAGAGCAGAGGTTTGTAGAACAGCAACAAGTTTTCCCTTAAGTGGATCACCCAAGGTTTATCGAACTCAGGGAGGAAGAGGTCAAAGATATCCCTCTCATGCAACCCTGCAACCAGAAAGCAAGAAGTCTCTTGTGTCCCCAACACACCTAATAGGTGCACTAGTTCGGTGAAGAGATAGTGAAATACAGGTGGTATGAATAAGTAGTAGCAACGGCACCAGAAAAGTGCTTTGCTCAGGACAGTAAACAAGCAGTAGTAACGCAGCAGTAGTAACGCAGCAGTAGTAACGCAGTAAAATAGTAAACAAGCAGCGATAGCAGTATTTAGGAACAAGGCCTAGGGATTAGACTTTCACTAGTGGACACTCTCAACTTTGATCACATAACAGAATAGATAAATGCATACTCTACACTCTTGTTGGATGATGAACACATTGCGTAGGATTACACGAACCCTCAATGCCGGAGTTAACAAGCTCCGCAATTCAATGTTCATATTTAAATAACCTTAGAGTGCATGAAAGATCAATTTGACTAAACCAAGTACTAACATAGTATGCACACTGTCACCTTCACACTATGTAGGAGGAATAGATCACATCAATACCATCATAGCAATAGTTAACTTCATAATCTACAAGAGATCATAATCATAGCCTACGCCAAGTACTAACACGGATGCACACACTGTCACCATTACACCGTGTAGGAGGAATAAAACTACTTTAATAACATTGCTAGAGTAGCACATAGATAAATTGTGATACAAAACACATTGCAATCATAAAGAGATATAAATAAGCACTTCACTATGCTCTTCATAACAGTGAATAAGTATTCTGTGAAATATAGCCTAAGAGACCCACACGGTGCACACACTGTCACCTTTACACACGTGGGACAAGGAGTCTCCGGAGATCACATAAGTAAAATTCACTTGACTAGCATAATGACATCTAGATTACAAGCATCATCATATGAATCTCAATCATGTAAGGCAGCTCATGAGATTATTGTATTGAAGTACATAGGAGAGAGATGAACCACATAGCTACCGGTACAGCCCCGAGCCTCGATGGAGAACTACTACCTCCTCATGGGAGCAGCAGCGGTGATGAAGATGGCGATGGAGATGGCAGCGGTGTCGATGGAGAAGCCTTCCGGGGGCACTTCCCCGTTCCGGCGGCGTGCCGGAACAGAGACTCATGTCCCCCAGATCTTGGCTTCGCGATGGCGGCGGCTCTGGAAGGTTTCTGTGGGTTTCGTCGATCGTGATAGGGTTTTCGCGACGGAGGCTTTAAATAGGCGGAAGGGCAGCCTCGGAGGGGGCCTGGGGCCACCACACCATAGGGCGGCGCGGCCCCCCCTCTGGCCGCACTAGGGTGTAGTGTGGGGCCCCTAGGGCTTCCCTCTGGCGGCTCTCGGTTGTTCTGGATGCTTCCGGGCAAAATAGGAACCTGGGCGTTGATTTCGTCCGATTCCGAGAATATTTCGTTACTAGGATTTCTGAAACCAAAAACAGCAGAAAACAGGAACTGGCACTTCGGCATCTTGTTAGTAGGTTAGTTCCAGAAAATGCACGAATATGTCATAAAGTGTGCATATAACATGTAGATATCATCAATAATGTGGCATGGAACATAAGAAATTATCGATACGTCGGAGACGTATCAGCATCCCCAAGCTTAGTTCTGCTCATCCCGAGCAGGTAAAACGATAACAAAGATAATTTCTGGAGTGACATGCCATCATAAACTTGATCATATTGTAAACATATGTAATGAATGCAGCGATCAAAACAATGTATATGACATGAGTAAACAAGTGAATCATACAGCAAAGACTTTTCATGAATAGCACTTCAAGACAAGCATCAATAAGTCTTGCATAAGAGTTAACTCATAAAGCAATAATTCATAGTAGAGGCATTGAAACAACACAAAGGAAGATTAAGTTTCAGCGGTTGCTTTCAACTGGTAACATGTATATCTCATGGATAGTTATCAATGCAAAGCAATATAACAAGTGCAATATGCAAGTATGTAAGAATCAATGCACAGTTCACACAAGTGTTTTCTTCTTGAGATGGAGAGAAATAGGTGAACTGACTCAACATAAAAGTAAAAGAATGGTCCTTCAAAGAGGAAAGCATCGATTGCTATATTTGTGCTAGAGCTTTGATTTTGAAAACAAGAAACAATTTTGTCAACGGTAGTAATAAAGCATATGTATCATGTAAATTATATCTTACAAGTTGCAAGCCTCATGCATAGTGTACTAATAGTGCCCGCACCTTGTCCTAATTAGCTTGGACTACCGGATCATCGCAATGCACATGTTTTAACCAAGTGTCACAAAGGGGTACCTCTATGCCGCCTGTACAAAGGTCTAAGGAGAAAGCTCGCATTGGATTTCTCGCTATTGATTATTCTCAACTTAGACATCCATACCGGGACAACATAGACAACAGATAATGGACTCCTCTTTTATGCATAAGCATGTAACAACAATTAATAATTTTCTCATATGAGATTGAGGATATTGTCCAAAACTGAAACTTCCACCATGGATCATGGCTTTAGTTAGCGGCCCAATGTTCTTCTCTAACAATATGCATGCTTAACCATAAGGTGGTAGATCTCTCTTACTTCAGATAAGACGAACATGCATAGCAACTCACATGAAATTCAACAAAGAATAGTTGATGGCGTCCCCAGTGAACATGGTTATCGCACAACAAGCAACTTAATAAGAGATAAAGTGCATAAGTACATATTCAATACCACAATAGTTTTTAAGCTATTTGTCCCATGAGCTATATATTGTAAAGGTGGAGAATAGAAATTTAAAGGTAGCACTCAAGCAATTTACTTTGGAATGGCGGAGAAATACCATGTAGTAGGTAGGTGTGGTGGACACAAATGGCATAGTGGTTGGCTCAAGTATTTTGGATGCATGAGAAGTAATCCCTCTCCAAGGTTTAGGCTAGCAAGGTTATTTGAAACAAACACAAGGATGAACGGTGCAGCAAAACTCACATAAAAGACATATTGTAAACATTATAAGACTCTACACCGTCTTCCTTGTTGTTCAAAACTCAATACTAGATATTATCTAGACTTTAGAGAGACCAATTATGCAAACCAAATTTTAGCATGCTCTATGTATTTCTTCATTAATGGGTGCAAAGTATATGATGCAAGAGCTTAAACATGAGCACAACAATTGGCAAGTATCACATTACCCAAGACATTTTAGCAAATTACTACATGTATCATTTTCCAATTCCAACCATATAACAATTTAACGAAGAAGAAACTTCGCCATGAATACTATGAGTAGAGCCTAAGGACATACTTGTCCATATGCTACAGCGGAGCGTGTCTCTCTCCCATACAGTGAATGCTAGGATCCATTTTATTCAAACAAAACAAAAACAAAAACAAACCGACGCTCCAAGAAAAGCACATAAGATGTGATGGAATAAAAATATAGTTTCAGGGGAGGAACCTGATAATGTTGTCGATGAAGAAGGGGATGCCTTGGGCATCCCCAAGCTTAGATGCTTGAGTCTTCTTAGAATATGCAGGGGTGAACCACCGGGGCATCCCCAAGCTTAGAGCTTTCACTCTTCTTGATCATAGTATATCATCCTCCTCTCTTGACCCTTGAAAACTTCCTTCACACCAAACTTCTCATAAACTTCATTAGAGGGGTTAGTACATAATCAAAAACTCACATGTTCAGAGGTGACACAATCATTCTTAACACTTCTGGACATTGCTCAAAGCTACTGGAAGGTAATGGAACAAAGAAATCCACCCAACACAGCGAAAGGAGCAATGCGAAATAAAAGGCAGAATCTGTCAAAACAGAACAGTCCGTAAAGACGAATTTTTAATAAATACTTCCGTTGCTCAGATCAGAAAACTCAAAACTAATGAAAGTTGCGTACATATCTGAGGAACACGCACGTAAATTGGCATATTTTTCTGACTTTTCTACAGAGAAAACAGCCCAGATTCGTGATAGATAGAAATCTGTTTGTGCGCAGAAATCCAAATCTAGTATCAACCTTCGATTAGAGGCTTCACTTGGCACAACAAAACACAAAACTAAGATAAGGAGAGGTTGCTACAGTAGTAAACAACTTCCAAGACACAAATATAAAACAAAGTACTGTAGCAAAATAACACATGGGTTATCTCCCAAGAAGTTCTTTTCTTTATAGCCATTAAGATGGGCTCAGCAGTTTTAATGATGCACTCGCAAGAAATAGTATTTGGAGCAAAAGAGAGCATCAAGAGGTAAATTCAAAACACATTTAAGTCTAACATGCTTCCTATGCATAGGAATCTTGTAAATAAACAAGTTCATGAAGAGCAAAGTAACAAGCATAGGAAGATAAAACAAGTGTAGCTTCAAAAATTTCAGCACATAGAGAGGTGTTTTAGTAACATGAAAATTTATACAACCATATTTTCCTCTCTCATAATAACTTTCAGTAGCATCATGAGCAAACTCAACAATATAACTATCACATAAAGCATTCTTATCATGAGTCTCATGCATAAAATTATTACTCTCCACATAAGCATAATCAATTTTATTAGTTGTAGTGGGAGCAAATTCAACAAAGTAGCTATCAAATATAGGAGGCATATTGTAATCATAATCAAATTTATCCTCCATAACAGGTGGTACTAAAATACTACTATCATCATCATAAATAGGAGGCAAAGTATCATCAAAGAAAATTTCCTCCTCAATGCTTGCGGGACTAAAAAGATCATGCTCATCAAAACCAGCTTCCCCAAGCTTAGAACTTTCTATATTATTATCAACAATGGTGTTCAAAGCGTTCATACTAATATTACTACCAGCATGCAAATAAGATTCCATAGGTTTTTTAATTTTCGCATCAAACAATCCATGTTTTAAATCAGGAAATAGAATAAGAAGCTCATTCTTGTTCATTATGCCAAACTAGTGTAAACAAGAAACAAAAAGTTGCAATTGCAGGATCTAAAGGAAATAGCTTTGAGTACTTACGACGGCGGAAAATAGCTTAGTAGCCGAGATCCGGAGTGTGAGTACCTTTTACCTTTCCTCCCCGGCAACGACGCCAGAAAATAGCTTGATGTCTACGCCCCCCTCCTTTTCCTGTAGACAGTGTTGGGCCTCCAAGAGCAGAGGTTTGTAGAACAGCAGCAAGTTTTCCCTTAAGTGGATCACCCAAGGTTTATCGAACTCAGGGAGGAAGAGGTCAAAGATATCCCTCTCATGCAACCCTGCAACCACAAAGCAAGAAGTCTCTTGTGTCCCCAACACACCTAATAGGTGCACTAGTTCGGCGAAGAGATAGTGAAATACAGGTGGTATGAATAAGTAGTAGCAACGGCACCAGAAAAGTGCTTTGCTCAGGACAGTAAACAAGCAGTAGTAACGCAGCAGTAGTAACGCAGCAGTAGTAACGCAGTAAAACAGTAAACAAGCAGCGATAGCAGTATTTAGGAACAAGGCCTAGGGATTAGACTTTCACTAGTGGACACTCTCAACTTTGATCACATAACAGAATAGATAAATGCATACTCTACACTCTTGTTGGATGATGAACACATTGCGTAGGATTACACGAACCCTCAATGCCGGAATTAACAAGCTCCGCAATTCAATGTTCATATTTAAATAACCTTAGAGTGCATGAAAGATCAATTCGACTAAACCAAGTACTAACATAGTATGCACACTGTCACCTTCACACTATGTAGGAGGAATAGATCACATCAATACCATCATAGCAATAGTTAACTTCATAATCTACAAGAGATCATAATCATAGCCTACGCCAAGTACTAACACGGATGCACACACTGTCACCATTACACCGTGTAGGAGGAATAAAACTACTTTAATAACATTGCTAGAGTAGCACATAGATAAATTGTGATACAAAACACATTGCAATCATAAAGAGATATAAATAAGCACTTCACTATGCTCTTCATAACAGTGAATAAGTATTCTGTGAAATATAGCCTAAGAGACCCACACGGTGCACACACTGTCACCTTTACACACGTGGGACAAGGAGTCTCCGGAGATCACATAAGTAAAATTCACTTGACTAGCATAATGACATCTAGATTACAAGCATCATCATATGAATCTCAATCATGTAAGGCAGCTCATGAGATTATTGTATTGAAGTACATAGGAGAGAGATGAACCACATAGCTACCGGTACAGCCCCGAGCCTCGATGGAGAACTACTCCCTCCTCATGGGAGCAGCAGCGGTGATGAAGATGGCGATGGAGATGGCAGCGGTGTCGATGGAGAAGCCTTCCGGGGGCACTTCCCCGTTCCGGCGGCGTGCCGGAACAGAGACTCCTGTCCCCCAGATCTTGGCTTCGCGATGGCGGCGGCTCTAGAAGGTTTATGTGGGTTTCGTCGATCGTGATAGGGTTTTCGCGACGGAGGCTTTAAATAGGCGGAAGGGCAGCCTCGGAGGGGGCCTGGGGCCACCACACCATAGGGCGGCGCGGCCCCCCCTTCTGGCCGCGCCAGGGTGTTGTGTGGGGCCCCTAGGGCTTCCCTCTGGCGGCTCTCGGGTGTTCTGGATGCTTCCGGGCAAAATAGGAACCTGGGCGTTGATTTCGTCCAATTCCGAGAATATTTCGTTACTAGGATTTCTGAAACCAAAAACAGCAGAAAACAGGAACTGGCACTTCGGCATCTTGTTAGTAGGTTAGTTCCAGAAAATGCACGAATATGTCATAAAGTGTGCATATAACATGTAGATATCATCAATAATGTGGCGTGGAATATAAGAAATTATCGATACGTCGGAGACGTATCACCAACATGTCGGTAACATAACTTTTACAATGGTTTTAATTAATCGACACTTGACACGATTACAACCAGCAGCACGATATGACTAAATATTGTTTTAACACAAGCAAAATCGACAATCGCATAAAGAGTCTTACAACTTAATTTAAACCTAAAGGGGCTGCATATTTGGACACACGGGCACCATGAATCACTGACTAGCTACTCCAGATCGATTTCAGGCACATGGGTAGCAAACAAGTAAACCCCTGCATTTACCAGGTAAAGCAAGAACAACATCTTGTCACCCATCTCAAGGTGCTTTTCCTTGTCCATGAACTCCTTCCACCCACTGACGCAGAGACGACCATCGTCAGAAGAAATTGCGTAGGACGCACGCACCAAAGTATTGGGATGGCACACAATACTGAATGCACCATATTGTTCCATATCTTTAGGAACCAAACGGCTAGGGATTTTCTGTTCCAACAGTAGAGACATAGTTTAGTTAACACTTGTACGTAATGTAGGTCGCAAAGTTAATGAAATGATATGATCTATGTAATTTTCGCTGTTTGTCCAATTCAGAGTATGCAACATTGGGACAACTAGTGCTCCTTGATCATAATCTCCAGCATTGTGGTACTGAACAAGGTAGTCCAAGTTGTCCACCTGAAGAATGACGGTATGCATCATCCTCCAATTTATCATTGTTCCATCAGTAGTACTGAGCGAGACAACAATGTCACGCTTCGTACGGGACAACTGGTAGTAAGCTGCATAATTAAAATAACTGACATAAGATGGAATAATTAATATGATCAATTGATACGTCCAAAACGTATCTACTTTCCCGAACACTTTTGCTATTGTTTTGCCTCTAATTTGTGTATTTTGGATACAACTAACACGGTCTAACGCTGTTTTCAGCAGAATTGCTCTGGTGTCTCGTTTTTGTGCAGAAATCCAACTTTTAGGAAAATCCTCGGAATTTATGCGAAAGATCTTATTTTTTCCGGAAGATTGACGGAGCCAGAAGGGCAAGCCAGGTGGAGGCCCGAGGGCCCCACACACTAGGCCGGCGCGGCCCAGGAGGGGGGCGCGCCGCCCTATTGTGTGGCCCCCTCGGTTGGCCTCCGACGCCCCTCTCTGGACTACTTAACGCCTTCGACCTAAAAACGCACGGGGGGGTAGAAGAAATCGCCAGAAGACATCCAGTACGCCGCCACCGTCGCGAAACTCCATCTCGGGACCAGAAACTCCGTTCTGGCACTCCGCCGGGACGGGGAATTAGAGGAGATCATCGCCATCATCACCACCGACGCCTCTCCATCGACCAACCATGTTTCCCCCATCCATGTGTGAGTAATTCCCCCGCTGTAGGCTGAAGGGGATGGTAGGGATTGGATGAGATTGGTCATGTAATAGCATAAGATTGTTAGGGCATAGTGCCTAGTGTCCGTAATTGGTACTTTTATGATATTGTTGCAACTTGTTATGCTTAATGCTTGTCACTAGGGCCCGAGTGCCATGATCTCAGATCTGAACATGTTATCAATTCATTATGATATTCATTGCTTTATGATCTTACCTGCAAGTTGTATACACGTATTGCTGTCCGGAACCCGAGGCCCCAAAGTGACAGAAATTGGGACAACCGAAGGGGATGGCGGTGATATGAGGATAACATGTGTTCACGGAGTGTTAATGCTTTGCTCCGGTGCTCTATTAAAAGGAGTGCCTTAATTTCTAGTAGATTCCCAAGAGGCCCGGCTGCCACCGGCTGGTAGGACAAAAGATGTTGTGCAAGTTTCTCATTGCGAGCACGTACGACTATATATGGAACACATGCCTATTGATTGATTAGTACTTGGATACCGCTTTATTATTATCTGCAAATGCCCTGCTTTGATTGTTACATGAGTTTCTCTCATCCATGCAACGCCCATTCATCCATCCCTGTGCCTACAGTATTTTAATCCTGCTGTTTACTATAATCACTACTGCTGTCTTTGTTACACTGCTGCTGTTATTTCACCACTGCTACTGCTATAAAACTGTTACTACTGATAAACTCTTACGAGCAAGTCTGTTTCCAGGTGCAGCTGAATTGAGAACTCCGCTGTTAAGGCTTTCAAGTATTCTTTGTCTCCCCTTGTGTCGAATCAATAAATTGGGTTTTACTTCCCGCGAAGACTATTGCGATCCCCTATACTTGTGGGTCATCAAGACTATTTTCTGGCGCCGTTGCCGGGGAGCATAGCTTTATTTGCAAGTTCACTTGGATTGATATTGTTCGCTGCAAATTCTCCATCATGGGTAAACCTCGCGATACTAAAGTCGCCATATTATCATCCACTACAAGAAAAGGTACAACTCTGAGTACCTCTGCTGCTCTTGATTCACCGTCTGTGATTGATAAACTTGTTTCACCACCACATGCTTCACATGCTGGTACTTCTGCTAGATCTGAAAATTCCTCTCATAATTTTGATGATGCTTCTACTGTGCTTGATAATGATGGTTCATTAGGATATTTTCTAGATGCTACAATTGCTAGGTGTAGACAAATTGAAAATACTAAAAGTACTAATGAAAATGCTGCTACACCTGTTAATTCACCTGAGTCTGTTGAATACTCTAGTGATGATCTTGATGAAGATTATGTAGAGCTTGATGATGATTTTATTGATAAATGCAATGCTACTACTGATGCAAGAAAAATTAAAAAGTTGCTTGCACAACATACTGTTAGATATAAACTGTCTCATGATCCTAAATTTTCCACATCTCCTATAAACATTAAGGATAAGGATTATGATTTTTCTCTTGATTTGTCTCATATATCTATTGTTGAGAAAACACCTTTTTGTGGTACTGAAAAAGAAAGTGCTGTAGAACACATGATTGAGCTATCCACTCTGAGTAGCTTGTTTTCTGATGATGTTAAGAAGCGTACTTATTTCGTTGCTAAGATTTTCCCTTTCTCATTAAAGGATGATGCTAAAACTTGGTATAATAGTTTGCCACCTGATTCTATTAATAGTCCAAAAGAATTGCTTGATGTTTTCTTCCGGAAATACTTTCCTGCTAGTGCTCAACGTATTGCTTTGCAGAGAATTTATAATTTTGATCAGGAAGATGGAGAGAAATTGCCTGAGGCTTGGGCTAGATTTTGCTCTCTTATTAGAGCTCGGCCTGAACATGATTTGGAAAAGCATGATTTACTTGATATATTTTATAGTGGACTAACCATTGAGTCTAGGGCATACCTGGATAGTTGTGCTGGTTGTGTTTTCAGGAAAAGAACTCCAGACGATGCTGAAGAATTATTGGCTAGAATAGGCCGGAATCATGATGATTGGTCTACACATGAACCAACCCCGACACTAATATTGAAGAAGAGGGGTATGATTAAATTAAATGATGAAGATATGAGGGAAGCCAAGAAATCTCTTAAAGAGAAGGGTATTAAATCCGAAGATGTGAAGAATTTACCTCCCATAGAAGATTTATGTAAGATCACTCCCCCTTCATCCATGATTGAGGTACACTCTCTTGAACGCTTTACTAGAGAAGATATTATGTATTCAAAACCTCCTGCTCAATGTTTAGATGAGTTTGATAATTATATTGTTAAGCAAAGTAATTTCAATATGAGAGTAGAGAATCATTTAATGGAAAATTCTCAAGCTATTAGTGAATTGCATGGTATTGTGGAGAGAACCTCCAATGATGTTAAGATACTTGTTAAACATTTTCAGATGGTTCAAACTCAAATTGACCAACTCACTAAAGTGCAAAATGACTTGTTAAAAAATAATTCTAAAGAAAATTATTCTTATGAAGTAACAACTAGAGGCGGTGTTTCTACCCAGGATCCTCTATATCCTGAAGGGCATCCCAAAAGAGTTGAACAAGATTCTCAACGAACTGAAATTAGTGCTCCATCTAAGAAAAAGAAAAAGAAACATAAAACTATTGTAGAATCCTTTGAGCCTGTTAATGATCCTAATAGTATTTCTATTTCTGATGCTGAAACTGAAAGTGGTAATGAACATGATAAAGATAATGATAAGAATGATGCTTCTGATAAAGAAGAGGTTGAAGAAGAATCTGAAAAGCATGCTAAAAATAAAAAGTATACTAAAGAAGATTTTATTGCTAAGAAACATGGTAATGAAAGAGAACCTTGGGTTCAAAAGCAAATGCCTTTACCTGCTAAGAAACTAAAATCAAAGGAAGAAGAACACTATAATAAATTTTGTGATTGGATGAAACCTTTATTCCTGCAAATACCTTTGACTGATGCTATTAAATTGCCTCCTTATTCAAAGTATATGAAAGATATTGTCTCTAACAAAAGGAAAATTCCTAATGAGGAGATTTCCACTATGCTTGCTAATTACTCTTTCAATGGTAAGGTTCCAAAGAAGCTTGGCAACCCAGGTATACCGACTATTCCTTGTTCTATTAAGAATAATTATGTTAGAACTGCTCTATGTGATTTGGGAGCGGGTGTTAGTGTTATGCCTTTCTCTCTTTATAAGAGACTTTATTTAGATAAGTTGATACCGACTGATATATCTTTGCAAATGGCTGATAAATCTACTGCTATTCCTGTTGGTATATGTGAGGATGTTCCTGTTCAAATTACTAATAATTGCTTGATATTAACTGATTTTGTTGTGTTGGAAATGCCTGAAGATGATAATATGTCTATTATTCTTGGGAGACCTTTTCTTAACACCGCAGGGGCTGTTATTGATTGCAATAAAGGAAAAGTTACTTTCAATGTTGATGACAAGGAGCATACCGTTTATTTTCCCAAGAGGATTGAGAAAGCATGTGGAGTTAATACAATTTCTAATGTGAGAAATATCAAAGTGGGGACCATTGATTGTCCTATATATGAGCCTAAAGAAGAATATCAAACTCTTGTGATTGGATCCATATCAATACAATACAAGGCAACATGATTGATTTGAGGTTTAATTCTTCTTATGCTATGTAAAATCTATTTGGTGGCAAGACTTGATCAACCTTGTTAACAAATTCATTTTATATGCATAGAGGAGCTAAACAACATCTCTTTCTTCCTCCACTTGTTTTACTTGCTGTAGCACTTTTGTTTTGCAAGGTTCTTTAGTTAATTAGAGATTTCAAAATCTTTTTCTGCCCAGTAATAATAAAATTGACACCCAGATACGTGCATTTTCAAAGTTTTCAAAAATTCACAAAAATTATACCATTGGTCCTATTTTTCGACGAGGCACCTGGGAACACCTGGGGATGACCAGTGGGACACCCCAGGGTGGCACCCCACAGGCCGGCGCGGCCAGCAAGGGGGGGCGCGCCACCCTGGCGTGTGGGCCCCTCCTTGCCCTACCACTTCATCTCTTCCTCCCACTCTCTTCTCTCTCCCGAAAAAACTCGCACCAGGTTCCTCTCACTCGCATTTCTGCTCAAGAGCTCCAGATTTCTCGATCTCTTTGCTCAGCCCAGATTTCTGTCTGAAATTTGGCACATTTGCTCTCCGGTATGTGACTCCTCCGATCATCCAAGTAGAATTTTGTTTGGTTGAGTATATCTTGAATATTTTGCTGCTGTAGGTAACATGTTTAGTGAGCTTGCATGCTTGTTCTAAGTGGTAAAAACTAGTTTTGATGCATGATTAGTATTCTAGCAAGTTCCTATGGTAGTTTTCCTCAATTATATGTCACCAAATCAAATTTTATATTGTTTGTTGAAAAATTTCAGAAAATGGAAGGGAGTAGGTGATACGTCTCCGACGTATCGATAATTTCTTATGTCCCATGCCACATTATTGATGTTATCTACATGTTTTATGCACACTTTATGTCATGTTCGTGCATTTTCTGGAACTAACCTATTAACAAGATGCCGAAGTGCCAGTTGCTGTTTTTTGCTGTTTTTGGTTTCAGAAATCCTAGTAACGAAATATTCTCGGAATTGGACGAAATCAACGCCAAGGGTCCTATTTTGCCACGAAGCTTCCAGAAGTCCGAAGAGGAGACGAAGTGGGGCCACGAGGTGCCCAGACCCTAGGGCGGCGCGGCCCCCCCTTGGCCGCGCGGCCCTATGGTGTGGGGCCCTCGTGCCGCCTCCTGACCTGCCCTTCCGCCTACTTAAAGCCTCCGTTGCGAAACCCCCAGTACCGAGAGCCACGATACGGAAAACCTTCCAGAGACGCCGCCGCCGCCGATCCCATCTCGGGGGATCCAGGAGATCGCCTCCGGCACCCTGCCGGAGAGGGGAATCATCTCCCAGAGGACTCTACGCCGCCATGGTCGCCTCCGGAGTGATGTGTGAGTAGTCTACCCCTGGACTATGGGTCCATAGCAGTAGCTAGATAGTTGTCTTCTCCCCATTGTGCTTCATTGTAAGATCTTGTGAGCTGCCTAACATGATCAAGATCATCTATCTGTAATTCTATATGTTGCGTTTGTTGGGATCCGATGAATAGAGAATACTTGTTA
Source organism: Lolium perenne (assembly GCF_019359855.2). NCBI lineage: Eukaryota > Viridiplantae > Streptophyta > Magnoliopsida > Poales > Poaceae > Lolium > Lolium perenne. The sequence goes on along the minus strand of NC_067244.2, from coordinate 23,719,293 downwards.
TGTTGATTATCAAAGTTATGTCTATGTGTTGTTTATGATCTTGCATGCTCTCCGTTACTAGTAGATGCTCTGGCCAAGTAGATGCTTGTAACTCCAAGAGGGAGTATTTATGCTCGATAGTGGGTTCATGCCTCCATTGATATCTCTGGGACGATGTGAGAAAGTTCTAAGGTTGTGGATGTGCTGTTGCCACTAGGGATAAAACATTAGTGCTATGTTCAAGGATGTAGTTACTAGTTACATTACGCGCAATACTTAATGCAATTGTCTGTTGTTAGCAACTTAATACTGGAGGGGGTTCGGATGATAACCTGAAGGTGGACTTTTTAGGCATAGATGCATGCTGGATGGCGGTCTATGTACTTTGTCGTAATGCCCAATTAAATCTCACTATACTCATCATAATATGTATGTGCATGGTCATGCCCTCTTTATTTGTCAATTGCCCAACTGTAATTTGTTCACCCAACATGTTGTTTATCTTATGGGAGAGACACCTCTAGTGAACTGTGGACCCCGGTCCAATTCTCTATACTGAAATACAATCTACTGCAATACTTGTTCTACTGTTTTCTGCAAACAATCATCTTCCACACAATACGGTTAATCCTTTGTTACAGCAAGCCGGTGAGATTGACAACCTCACTGTTTCGTTGGGGCAAAGAACTTTGGTTGTGTTGTGCAGGTTCCACGTTGGCGCCGGAATCTCTGGTGTTGCGCCGCACTACATCCCGCCGCCATCAACCTTCAACGTGCTTCTTGACTCCTACTGGTTCGATTAAACCTTGGTTTCTTACTGAGGGAAACTTGCCGCTGTGCGCATCACACCTTCCTCTTGGGGTTCCCAACGGACGTGTCAACCACACGCATCAGTAGGCACCAACTCAACCAACAAGAATTGGAGGTGCAACAAGTTATGAGAGTTCACCGTGAAGAAGGAGTATACCCCGTTTACTACCCGTGCATGGATTTTATGAGAAGTGCAGGAATCTTGCAAGATGTTCAAAGTCTAATTTCTCGTGCAGGGTTGGATGATTTTGTTGTTGGTGAACCATGCCAATATGCAAAATTGACTATGTCTGTAGTGCAGGATTTTGAATTCAATTGGTCGCGATCTAACCCCATGGTTCGGTACAAAATTTATAATAAAACTGTCAACTTGCCATTCGATGATTTTTGTGTAGCAATTAGAGTTCCGCAATGGGGATCATGCGAGAAGATAAGGGGATCGCTGCAAGAGTTCTTGGACCTCTTCAAGATGATTTGTCATGGAAGAAGCTTCTCAGAGGATGGTGGTAAAATCAGTAGCATTCAACTCCCAGCTATTCACTACTTTGCCTATTTCATTACCAAGTGCGTTCTTGCTAGAAAGAATGCAAGTAAATTATCTATCCATGATTTAGCTTTTCTAGCTGCTGCATTGCAAGGTAAAAAGACCTATAATTTGGGTGCTTTGATAGCCTATAGACTTGCTACTAACCGTGAGAAGGGCAGAATTTGTGGAGGTCTCATCGCCTCCCGTTTATCAGCTATACATTGTGGTATCCTCCTCTGAATAATTCACTTGAATCAACTTGGCACATGCTCATGCATGCATATGACTGAACAAATGTCAATTAAGCCTCGATGATTTACTTTACCTCAGAGTTCTTGTATCACTTTTATGCCTCCGTTAATTTATTTTGTCGCAAGCATGATTATGACAGTTACTGCTCTCTTGATTGTCGCTTCCCAGTCTATTGCTAGCCTTCACTTGTACTGAGCGGGAACGCTGCTCGTGCTTCCAAACCCCTGAAAACCAAGTTATTCCAAAGTGTCCACCATAAATACCTATGCATGGTATTTCAAACCATTCCAAGTAAATTCTCATGTGCTACCTTTAAACCTTCAAAATGCTTCTCAATTTGTGTCAATGTTTTATAGCTCATGAGGAAATATGTGGTGTTTATCTTTCAATCTTGTCATTTACTCCTGACAGACTTTCATAATGGACTAGTGGCACATCCGCTTATCCAATAATTTTGCAAAAAGAGCTGGCAATGGGGTTCCCAGCCCCAATTAATCAACTTTCATTAATAATTCTCTTCACATGTTTTGCCCTGATTTATCAGTAAGCAACTTAAATTGCAAATAGACACTCCTCCATGGTATGTGATTGATGGAAGGCACCCGAGGATTCGGTTAGCCATGGCTTGTGTAAGCAAAGGTTGGGGGGAATGTCATCCATAATGAAACTAAAGTACGTGTGTAAACAAAAGAGAAGAGAGATGATTTACCTTGCTGGTAGAGATAACGTCCTTCATGGGAGCCGCTCTTGAAAGTCTGGTTGACGAGGTAGTTAGAGTACCCACTATCATTCGTTGACAACAACAAACACCTCTCAAAATAATTTTATTCTTGTTTTACAAATGAAAAGCTCTAGCACATGTTAATCCCTGCTTCCCTCTACGAGGGTCAATCTTTTACTTTTACATTGAGTCTCCATCCTTTCTTTGAGCACCTTCTTGAGAGCACAACTGTCATTCTTAGTATAATATGCTTGTCCCAAAATGTGATTAATTGTGGTATAACTTTGATGCTTTTATCTTTGATAATCTCTACTTACAGTCTTCCCATGAACTTCAAAGGTGCCCAAGCATTTATGTTTTGCTATACAAACACGGGCAAGCGAGATACCACTTTATCATATCCTTCTATGAACATTGCAATCCTGCTGATAGACATGATTCATGATGCTCATTATTAATTTGTTGGTACCTTTTCCATGATTGACATAGCTATTAGATGATTTTATTCGCATGTACCCTATTATGAATTGCTTAAGTACTTGCCATATCATGAGAATATTTACATCATATGAACAAATGTGTTCGTGAAAGTTCTTTTATCGCACTCAGTTGTTAACTGAATTGCTTGAGGACAAGCAATAAGCTAAGCTTGGGGGAGTTGATACGTCCAAAACGTATCTACTTTCCCGAACACTTTTGCTATTGTTTTGCCTCTAATTTGTGTATTTTGGATACAACTAACACGGACTAACGCTGTTTTCAGCAGAATTGCTCTGGTGTCTCGTTTTTGTGCAGAAATCCAACTTTCAGGAAAATCCTCGGAATTTATGCGAAAGGTCTTATTTTTTCGGAAGATTGACGGAGCCAGAAGGGCAAGCCAGGTGGAGGCCCGAGGGCCCCACACACTAGACCTGCGCGGCCCAGGAGGGGGTCGCGCCGCCCTGTTGTGTGGCCCCCTCGGCTGGCCTCCGACGCCCCTCTCTGGACTACTTAACGCCTTCGACCTAAAAACGCACGGGGGGTTAGAAGAAATCGCCAGAAGACATCCAGTACGCCGCCACCGTCGCGAAACTCCATCTCGGGACCAGAAACTCCGTTCTGGCACTCCGCCGGGACGGGGAATTGGAGGAGATCATCGCCATCATCACCACCGACGCCTCTCCATCGACCATCCATGTTTCCCCCATCCATGTGTGAGTAATTCCCCCGCTGTAGGCTGAAGGGGATGGTAGGGATTGGATGAGATTGGTCATGTAATAGCATAAGATTGTTAGGGCATAGTACCTAGTGTCCGTAATTGGTACTTTTGTGATATTGTTGCAACTTGTTATGCTTAATGCTTGTCACTAGGGCCCGAGTGCCATGATCTCAGATCTGAACATGTTATCAATTCATTATGATATTCATTGCTTTATGATCTTACCTGCAAGTTGTATATACGTATTGCTGTCCGGAACCCGAGGCCCCAAAGTGACAGAAATTGGGACAACCGAAGGGGATGGCGGTGATATGAGGATCACATGTGTTCACGGAGTGTTAATGCTTTGCTCCGGTGCTCTATTAAAAGGAGTGCCTTAATTTCCAGTAGATTCCCTAGAGGCCCGGCTGCCACCGGCTGGTAGGACAAAAGATGTTGTGCAAGTTTCTCATTGCGAGCACGTACGACTATATATGGAACACATGCCTATTGATTGATTAGTACTTGGATACCGCTTTATTATTATCTGCAAATGCCCTGCTTTGATTGTTACATGAGTTTCTCTCTTCCATGCAACGCCCATTCATCCATCCCTGTGCCTACAGTATTTTAATCATGTTGTTTACTATAATCACTACTGCTTTCTTTGTTACACTGCTGCTGTTATTTCACCACTGCTACTGCTATAAAACTGTTACTACTGATAAACTCTTGCGAGCAAGTCTTTTTCCAGGTGCAGCTGAATTGACAACTCCGCTGTTAAGGCTTTCAAGTATTCTTTGTCTCCCCTTGTGTCGAATCAATAAATTGGGTTTTACTTCCCGCGAAGACCGTTGCGATCCCCTATACTTGTGGGTCATCATCAATCATTCTGTCCAAAGGTGGAAAATTACCTGGATGGATTAGTGGTTCAGTTCCAGTTATTACAAGAGTATCCTGACCAGATGAGTTAATTCTGAAAATTAACTCCATGCCAACCTTAAAATTGTACACTCTAGCAAATTCGTTCCAAAATCTTCCATTGATATAGGTTCTGCCAGCTCTGTTGGTAACATTAACAACAAATGCATGTCCATCTTTGGTTCTAAGTGCAGCTTCAAAAGTTGTCCAGTGGGAGGTCTGGACACCATACTTCTGAAGGAAATACGGTCTATAGTAGCAAGGGATGACCTAAATTCAGTAGAGTTAATACAAAAGTAAGTTAACTATTCTAAAAATTCAATAAGATAGAAACATGTGAATGTTACACATCGTGTCATATTAGGACATTGAAGAATCACGAATTGCATGTAGCTACTGTAAAATCTAATGATGAGGTAGAATTATGCGTCTACTCGGATAATCACCGAGTCTTAGATCTCATTAATATATAGGGGAGGTACATTGTTGCGCAAGTAATACATCGTATGTATCTAGGACTTCTATCAGCACATATCTGAACTTCTATCGGTATAGGACTGAACTACCGATACCTCTATCTCTAACAGCTACAACTATCGTAAAACTCATATGAACGTAAAAGTTATCAGAACTATCCTAAAACTGACCAAACCACCATGGATTGGGGCAAGATTTGGCACCCTTGTGCACATTGTGATATGACACCTTGGTTGCTATGGGTTTTGATTTTTTGGAGTTGGTGGCATGGTGTCCCCATGGTGGAGATGTGTCGAAAGAGGGGTTTTCGGACGAAAAGAGGGGGGAATGGCCAAAAAACTGACCAAACCACCATGGATTGGGGCAAGATTTTTCACCCTTGTGCACATTGTGATATGACACCTTGGTTGATATGGGTTTTTATTTTTTGGAGTTGGTGGCATGGTGGCCCCATGGTGGAGATGTGTCGAAAGAGGGGTTTTCGGACGAAAAGAGGGGGGAATGGGCGAAAAATGACCAAACCACCATGGATTGGGGCAAGATTTGGCACCCTTGTGCACATTGTGATATGACACCTTGGTTGCTATGGGTTTTGATTTTTTGGAGTTGGTGGCATGGTGTCCCCATGGTGGAGATGTGTCGAAAGAGGGGTTTTCGGACGAAAAGAGGGGGAATGGCCAAAAAACTAACCAAACCAGCATGGATTGGGGCAAGATTTGGCACCCTTGTGCACATTGTGATATGACACCTTGGTTGCTATGGGTTTTGAATTTTTGGAGTTGGTGGCATGGTGTCCCCATGGTGGAGATGTGTCGAAAGAGGGGTTTTCGGACGAAAAGAGGGGGGAATGTGCAAAAACTGACCAAACCACCATGGATTGGGGCAAGATTTGGCACCCTTGTGCACATTGTGATATGACACCTTGGTTGATATGGTTTTTGATTTTTTGGAGTTGGTGGCATGGTGTCCCCATGGTGGAGATGTGTCGAAAGAGGGGTTTTCGGACGAAAAGAGGGGGGAATGGGCAAAAACTGACCAAACCACCATGGATTGGGGCAAGATTTGGCACTCTTGTGCACATTGTGATATGACACCTTGGTTGCTATGGGTTTTGATTTTTTGGAGTTGGTGGCATGGTGGCCCCATGGTGGAGATGTGTCGAAAGAGGGGTTTTCGGACTAAAAGAGGGGGGAATGGGCAAAAACTGACCAAACCACCATGGATTGGGGCATGATTTGGCACCCTTGTGCACATTGTCCTGTGAGGTTTCAATTTTGCTGATTACCAACACAGATTATATTTATGAAAACAAAACTTGAAACTAACAACAGCAACTACAAGTCGAAAAAAGGAGACATAAAAGTAGTAAACTTGTGGGACGAAGGGATATGTAATCTACACAACTCTGGTGTAGCCAAACATTGGTAGTCGAAATTAACTCGAAACTTGCTTAGCTACAGAATAAAGCATCTACACAAATGCAGCGTGCATCAACATGAAAAAAGAGATAACATGTGCAACAGTAATGCTTCTGCAACAGCAAACAACATATAAACATGACATAGTCTTAAACAACTGGGTATGATTGCCCAGGTTCCAAATAAAAAAAGTAGAACATAGTCTTTGAAACATGACATAGTTTAACCATGAACCTCCAGGGGAACAACTAAATAGAAACTAAATTTAGTGGAGAACATGAGGGCCAATAGCTGGACCGACGAGCGGGATGAGGCTAGTCTTGACGTAGTCCCTGAGGAACTTGCCAAAGGCAGCGTGCTTCGCCTTGCTAGCAGCCTTGTGCTTGTGCGCGCTACCTTTTCCAACTCCCGTCGCGTGCTGGATCAGACTCTCAATATCCTTCGGGAAAACCCTGCCGCAGAATGGGCAATTAGGCTTACCGTTCCGGCGGAAAGGGATCTGGCCAGTCTTCAGCTTCTTCAGAACGAAGCGGCTCTTCCGGTCCCGGTCCTCCTTGTCGCTGTCAATGTCCTCAGAGTCTTCCTGCGAATTTGAAAGTAAAGAAGAAGTGAGAGAAGGAAATTAACTGAAATACAATTCAAGCATTAAATATTTTTTTATGAACATTATTAAGAATTAATCATCATGTAGAATCAACATTTATGATCCAGATCCAACCATAGATAATTAGTTCACTAATATAAATAAGCACCAATTTAAACTGTTCTCACAAATTGTTCATGGGTAGTCCAATCATTATTTCAGTAATATAACTAAGCACCAATTTAAGAAAAAAATGGTGATTATAGATTTCATGGATCAGGGATCAATCATTTGTTCCCTGAAGATGTACTGATTCATAAAACAATATGGATTCATGACGTCAATAAGCAGGAATTCAAGAAAAATGGTGGTCATAAATTACATGCATCTGATCATTCATTTGTTCCCTAAATAAAAATGATGTACACACTATGGTTTCATCGTATAAATAAGCACCAGTTTAAGACAAATGGTGATTATAAAATCCATGGATCAGATCAATTAATAGTACCTATAATATAATTCTTGTAATCATAATCACTCTGGTATGATTCATATTCGGATGAATTTAAGTTTGAAATGCAGTGAGCATTACACTAAGCAGGTATGATTCATCACACAAAAGGAATCATGACCTAATTAAGATAAGTGTCATCTACTAATTTGAAACATGCATGAATATTCATGGTACCATAAATCATTTGGTTGATACTTTGGTACAGTTGAATCAAGATGTGCATCAAATATTACAAATCTAGTAACTACAAACCATAAATCAGATGAGTAAGAACCCCATAATCATCAATTTGTACAAGAAGTAGCAGACAGGGCAAATTAATCTACCCTATGAGCAAACCCTATGGTGAACAGTAAGATCAAGAAAAACAGGGGATCGATTGGAATAGTAGAGTACCTCGCTGCAGTTGTCGGAGGCCTCCTCTTCGAACTCGTTGCACTCTCTGGGGCCATATAGCTCGCGGTACTGCTTGGAGTCGCGGTAGTACGGGTCCTTCGGATCGAAGCCCTGGTCATCTGCTTGTGCCGCGGGAGCGAGGACGTCTCCCTTGGCCTCATCAGCGACGACGATCACGGCCGGTTGGGCGGAGCCCTCCACGGTCACGGCGCGACGAAGAGCGGCTCTAGTTCCGGAAGAAGATCCCGCCTCCGCGGCATCGACTACTACCGGAGCATCGCCTTCACCTCTGTCGACGTTGACGACCGCACTCGCCTCCGGCTCGTCTCCGCGAACATGCTTCATCTTTGGGATCTTCGGTGGAAGGGGAGGTCGGTGGTGCGCTGGTGGAGGTGCAAGCAGGGTTTTTTGCCAGAGATTGGGGAATAGAAGTTGCGGGTGGGGGAGACGATGGGGCCGATGGATATACAGTACTTGCAGCCGTTTGGGTTCCTCTGTGTGACGCGTGCGTGTGAAAACGTGGATTCGTGCATGTAGTCCACTTTCCCATTACTTTGACATGGGTCCCACGCATGACGGATGGGCAGGCACAGAATTTTCAGTATGGGTATTAAAAACTATAAAATATTTTAAATACGAATTAGTGATCACACATAGTGAACGATATTTGTTTACAAACCTTTCCCACCTTTAACATGGTAAGAAAGAAATAAATAAAAAATGAATCGAGTATGTAAATTCTTTCAAATTTCTAAGAATTTCATACCATGATTAGGGCTGGAATTTTGAGTGTTTGGTCAAACCTAGGTTGACCTCATTGTAATAAGAGGTTGTCAAACATTTTTCAAAGTGAAACTTCTGTTCTAGGGTAATGTGGTGATGCCAAATCAGACCAACACGTGCTCCCAATTTTCCCAATACCCTAAGATGTACATGCTTCACAAGTGATGCCTCTTCTTGAGTTTAGGGGATGAATTTTTGAAAATTTTCAAACCAAACTGCCAAGATAGCATGCTAGCGTCATTACCCACATGTTGATGCACCCTTGTGCCAAATTTCAGTCCATTTCAAGTTAGCTACCTCAAAAAATGGTCAAGAACTGCCCGTTCGGGGTAGACGGGCATAATCTTTCACTACGCACCTCACTTTTGTGAGTGCTTTGGTAGGGAAACAATTTTTTTCTAGTTTGTTATTTTCCATGGAAAGTGTTAGCCACACATTGGCCAATACACAAGGTTTGGAAAGATTTCAATAAATTTTCAATTTTATATGAAATTTTGAGTGTTTGGTCAAACCTAGGTTGACCTCATTGCACTAAGAGGTTGTCAAACCTTTTTCGAAGTGAAACTTCTGTTGTAGGGTAATGTGGTGACGCCAAATGAGACCAGCACGTGCTCCCAAATTTCCCAATACCCTAAGATGTAGAGGCTTCACAAGTGATGCCTCTTCTTGAGTTTAGGGGATGAATTTTTAAAAATTGTCAGAAAAATCTGAAACTCCTCAGGCACACATACCTACCCTTCATGACCACTCACAAAAATTTGCAACTCAATCTGAGTCTTTGAAGTGCAGCTTGCTTGAAAAAGAGCCCTTCACCGACATGATCGATGTGGGTCCACACATGGATCGACCCAACCAACATGAGGTTTCACAAGTGTTTTCAGACAAAATCTCACATGTGTGAACAATAACATGTATATGTGGGATGTGTTCTCACATATACCTCACATGCAAAAGGTTTTACAACTTCCGGGGTCGACGATTCGACCGTTATGCCGAAAATGCCCTCACTTGTGTAAATTCACATAAAACTACACCAAACCTCATGAAAAATTTAAATTTGATTTTCCACATGAATGTGACAACATTTACTCAGTCCCACGAGTTAATGATGATTTTACATTGAATTTAGCATTTATTATGAGTTTTACTCGTTTTCTGTCATTTTTTAATTAAAAAAATAAACAAACACCTAAAATTGTCAGAAAAATCTGAAACTCCTCAAGCACACATACCGATCCTTCATGACCACTCACAAAAATTTGCAGCTCAATCTGAGTCTTTGAAGTGTAGCTTGCTTGAAAAAGAGCTCTTCACCGACATGATCGATGTGGGTCCACACATGGATCGACCCACAACCAACATGAGGTTTCACAAGTGTTTTCAGACAAAATCTCACATGTGTGAACAATAACATGTATATGTGGGATGTGTTCTCACATATACCTCACATGCAAAAGGTTTCACAACTTCCGGGGTCGACGATTCGACCGTTATGCCGAAAATGCCCTCACTTGTGTAAATTCACATCAAACTACACCAAACCTCATGAAAAATTTAAATTTGAATTTTCCACATGAATGTCACAACATTTACTCAGTCCCACTAGTTACTGATGATTTTACATTGAATTTAGCATTTATTATGAGTTTTACTCGTTTTCTGTCATTTTTTAATTAAAAAAATAAACAAACACCTAAAGTTGTCAGAAAAATCTGAAACTCCTCAGGCACACATACCTACCCTTCATGACCACTCACAAAAATTTACAGCTCAATCTGAGTCTTTGAAGTGCAGCTTGCTTGAAAAAGAGCCCTTCACCGACATGATCGATGTGGGTCCACACATGGATCGACCCAACCAACATGAGGTTTCACAAGTGTTTTCAGACAAAATCTCACATGTGTGAACAATAACATGTATTTGTGGGATGTGTTCTCACATATACCTCACGTGCAAAAGGTTTTACAACTTCCGGGGTCGACGATTCGACCGTTATGCCGAAAATGCCCTCACTTGTGTAAATTCACATCAAACTACACCAAACCTCATGAAAAATTTAAATTTGAATTTTCCACATGAATGTGACAACATTTACTCAGTCCCACTAGTTAATGATGATTTTACATTGAATTTAGCATTTATTATGAGTTTTACTCGTTTTCTGTCATTTTTTAATTAAAATATACATGTACAGTTCCATTTTCAGAGTAATATTTTTTTCTTTCACGGCAAAAACTTGTTCCCTCCAAATTGTAGTACGCCGGCTGCCAAAACGCCCAAATTTTTTGTTCCCTCCACTCCTCCCGCGCACCCCACCTATCAAATATTTCGCCCTCCCTTATATACGTCGTGCCTCTCCCCCATGATTTACGAGCATCTTAACTCCCCACCCCCCGACCTCATCGTCTCGTGCTCACCCCGATCCGGCGTCTTTGCTGGACGTTCTTCCATCTCGCATCTATCTCCCCGGCCGGTGGTCTCCATGGCCGGAAGTCGTCGAAACGTCGGGGGGAAGGTAAATCGCGCACACACGCCGAAGAAGGCGCCCAGCTCGAAGAAACCCCAAGGTAAATCTGTCGGTGATCGGCTTGTTGTTGTGTTTTTCGGATGGTTCGATCGAGTGATCGGTTTTACATGTCTACCACGCCCGTTTGACCTATATCTAGATCTTGCATATTTGATAGATCCAATCCCGACATCATACGTATAGGGTTTATCGTTTTTATTCCAGAGACAATCATGCCGTGCTATACAATCTTTGCCATCCCGCTGCTGTACAATCTTTTGCATAGACAATTGTTTGCCGAAACACTTAACTGAACTAATTCCAGCCATTGCCGAAAACAGCCTGATGAGCTACAGTGAACAACGACATTGCTTCAGACTTTTATTCCTCAGTTTGAGAGGGAAGCAGAGTTTGATCTAGAACAATTGTTTGCTGTTTTCTATGGAACTAGTTAGTTTGCACGTGCAATGCACGTCTTAACAATATAATGAAGTTTTTTGAATCATGTACTTTGTTTCATCAGTCTATTTCTTTCCACAATTTTTGTTTATCTATGTCTTTCAAAAGTCAAAAATCAAATTTCAGCCTAAAAATGCCCATGTTTCCCAAATCAATTTCATTTCTTGTGAAATTTGTCTCATGTGTCAATTTTTTTTGCGGGTAAAAAAGGAACTTTATTAGACAGGATGGGTTACCTTGAGATCAGATTCCAACAACTGTTCCAACACCAGCAAATTCACCAGAACTATAAGACCCATCAATCGACAGCTTAATCCATCCAGTCGGTGGCTTAGTCCAAGGCTTTAAAGATGGAGTCACACGTTGCGCTGGCAGTGGTGCCATACCCACTAGTGAAGCTGGATGTTTTTCTTTAACTAGGTTCTCTGTAGGAATGGACTTCACATCCCCGACCAGCTTGATATATCCACTCAGAAATCGGTGAGACCCAATAATAGGGGGTAGAGGCTTATCATGAGTAACCTCATTACGTGCATACCAAGCCCGCCAAGCAACCAGAAGGGTAGTATCCACCATGTGAGGTGGTAGTTGTCCAATAACATACTGAAACCAGCTATCAACAGACATGCATAATTCAGTGTCCGAGGGGAGTCTCATGTGTCAATTAACTCTACATCTAGGAGGTTGATCAGGTCCAAAGGCTATCAACCAAACTACCAAACAATTGAGCCATATCTAGGTGATCACAAATCATACTTCCTTTTAAGTTCTTTTCTGATTCTAATTTTGTAACCTCAATGATGCTTTTGGTGCGCATGTGCGTAAGTAACTGAGACAAGGGATTAATCAGGTACAAATGGTGCATCCTAATTACGACTTCAAACAAAAGTAGAGGGACTTGGCTGCCTCCCATTGAAAATTATTTGTTATGAGTAGATATCTAAAAGCACATGATGTCCCTTAGCCTGGCATATGCCCCCTCTTATGTTTTGTTCGCCCACATCATACGTAGACTCTTATGTTTTCAATCATTTGCTGCTGTACAATATTTTGCAAAGACAACTATTTGCTGTTTTCTATGGAATTGGCCCCCTCTTATGTTTTGTTCACGCTCCGCTCTTCCGATTATTTCAGCGGAGACACAATACCCCGTCAAGCTGGCATATGAGCTTGTCAAGGAGAAACAGATGCAAGAAAATATAGTACGCACGGAATTTTTTTTGGATGAAAGATATGGACCTGGCCACAAAATTCAGCAAGATTTCTCTGGTTTTGCACGTTCATTAGTGTATGGTGGGGTACAAATAGGAACTAGTAACAATCTAAAGGACACAGACTGCCAAGATAAGGAGGTCGAAGAGGACCCTTCGTACGAACCGAATCCAGAAGAGATAGCTACTGCTGCTGATGATCTTCATTCAGATGAGGATCAGCGCACTGTCGGCAAAACTTCAGCTCAGGTCTGTGGAACTATGTCTGAACTATGATAGGAAATACGTACATGCTAAATGTTTCTTACTAATGTAGCCTCTACTTTGCTTGCAGATAGTTGCTTCTTCTACAACAGTTGCACAGAAGAAGCGATCCAGACCTGAAGTTGCACCATCCAACATTGCAACAAGATCAATGGCAACAACTGAACCTGAAGCTGGGTCATCTGATGAGCCGACGGCCACTGCTGGTCAGAACACTGAAGGAGCACCCTCACCTAACCAGATCATGACATCTGGAGGCAGCACCTCATCTTCTGAGGACAATCAAATTGTAAACTTTCAGCGGCAAGGTATGAAAGTTTGTAAAAACTAAACACTGTACAACATATTTTCATATAAAAGAGAATCATTTCATATCTCTTATTTCAGAGACATTGACAACATCTGGCGGTAGTAAGAGAAAGAGAGGTGGACGTAGACCTACCATGGGCCATGGACTACATGAGTACACAAGAAGACATGGTGGCAATAAGATGCCAATTGAATTCTCTGCTGGTGTCAGGAGACCCAAGGATTATATCCAGTCAGCAAAGCTGAGCAGTGAGGTTGGTATTCACATCCGTGAGAAAATGCCGCTTGCAACACACTGGACGCAGTACAAGAAAGATGAAACTCTCAGACATGTCATTCCTCATGCTATAAATACAGTAGCGGTGAGTCCAGTATAATCTTGGTTTAACCTAATTAGTATGCTACATGATCAACTATCTAAGAATCTACGGATTAATGCATCACTATTTTGCAGGGAAAGTTTAGTATGGACAAAAATGATAAGGTGGCTCAAGATGTGTGCACTGATATGCTGCAAGTTAGTATTCGGCAGTTCCGATATAGGCTTAAAAAGGAGTATTGGCCGAAAATTAAAAATCTCACAGTGGAGCAAGCATATCTGAAGAAGCCAGATCATGTAGAAGAGAAAAGCTGGAAAGAACTGGTGAACAGATGGTTTGATGAGAAGTACCAGGTACATAAACGTTATTCCTTTCAATAACAGCTACTGAATTCTTACATTTTTCTGATCTGGATAAATAAAATGCATGTACTGAACATAGGTAGTGTGTGTAAAAAATGGAAAGAACAGAGAAGCTGTGAAACAGTTCCATACCACTGGATCTCGAAGCTATGTTGCTCACTGGGAACATATAGTAAGTGTTCTGAATTTCCCCATACAGTTCATACTTCTGTCATACACAGTGTACAATGGTAATGTGCATTCTACATTTTTTCAGGCAGAAGGCTAAGCAGCAGGAAGAAGAAACCTCTCCAATTGAATTATTTAGAATCACACACACTAACAAGGATAACATTATGAGTGCTGAAGAAAAAAGTGCATATGTAAGAAATATTTCATATTAGCACAATATAATATAATCCAGTTTTGTATGTTGTCCATGCAATGATTGTAATCTTTATGCAGGATAAAATGGTGGCAAAAAAAGCGGCGCCACGCAATGAAGATGAACCTGATTTGACTGATTTGCAAATTGTTCAGCTAGTTCTGAGCGAGAAAAGCCCATCCACCACCTGCAACAACACATTCCTACCAAGATTGGGCGTCGCAACAAGTTCCAGGAAGTCTTCTGTCTCAGCTACACGCATCCGAGAGCTACAACAAAGACTGGCAGATCAAGAGCAGAACTCCATACAGGCAGCTGAAAGGTACCACAGTGAGATGCAGGCAAGACTGCAAGAAAAAGATCAAAAATTTGAAGAGATCAGGAAGAAGCAGGAGGAAGAACTTGAAGCTGTGAAGAAAGCCCAAGAAGAAAAGACTCTGGCTTATGAAAAGAGGCAGAGAGAAATGGATGCCGTGCTTAATTTGCTCTTGAGGACATCCCAGCCACCATCCATGTCTGAATCCCAGGGCAACTAATCTATTGCACCACCGTCCTACAACATTATTAATCATAGGTCTTTTAATTTCTTTGTGTTCCAATTGTAATTTTTCTTATGAATCTTTCGGTCTGTGAGAGACATATATACTTCTTGTGCCACCATTTATGCATGATATTTATTGTCTAGTTTTTGATATTTCGCCTGTTTTTTGTTTCCCAAATTTCGCAAATAATTCAAATGCTCTCAAATTTTGTCAAATTCAAAAGGTGACGGAAAATGTCACAACGTCACTATTAAATGAAACCACGTGGCACCAATTTCTGGTCCCACTTGTCAGAATTTGTGGGTCCCACCAGTCAGCATTATTGGGACCCATATGTCGGCAACAACCTGGTCCCACTTGTCTGAATTTTGTGGATCCGACCGGTCAGAATATTGTGGGTCCAGCTTGTCATAATATTTTTTGGGTCCCACCAGTCAGCACCATGCCGGTCCCACATGACAGATATCCATGTCAGCGCCGTCGGACCCATGTTGTCAGAAGCCAAATGGGACCCACATGTAAGGCCACGTATGCTTTTTTTTGGACCAATCAGAAACTTCCCAAGATTTAGATATTGACGAAAGTTGCAATTTTTCATGACAAACCTGTCTGTCAACAATCAACCTTCGATGTTGACGAATTTGCAGGTCGTCACCATCAAACATTTGATGTTGACGAAAAAATGCATACCGTCACCCCCGATATTTTATGACGGAGCTTCCTTGACGAACCCCATGACGATCAAATTTCGTCACCGCGAATTAATCCTTGACGAAAATTGGCCTTCACATGACGAAAGTGATTTGTCAAAAAAAAAAGGTTTTCCTTTGTAGTGACATAGGAACATTCTCATCGCGTTGGTTGAAGCAGACTCCACAACCCGAACACAAATGAGGAGCTACCAGGAATAGCGCATCATCAGCAACAACGTCAACTTGCATCTGATCTGCAAGGTTGGGCACTAGGGCTAGAATCATAGGTGTGTGGACAACGAAGTCTTCTTCGGTAGCATGCGCGGCTAAAGGCCTTGAGCTTGAGAGGATCGATGTTGATGACAGCGATAACATCTCAGAGGCAGCAGCAAGAGCAGCAATGACGTTGATGGTCGGCCGTGGAGCGGCAGCAGCCACATTCCCGGGGAGGGCCGAGACCTTCACACCGACGTTCTAACAACCCTAGGTCCCCTACCTGTTGGGGGCATCCTGAGCTGCGAAAATTGGTGTCACCCTTGCCACCGAATCTAACAACCCTAGGCCCCCTTCTCCTCGCCTCTTGGAGGCTGGCGGTGGAGGGCTGGCGTTCGGCTACGGCGGTGCCCAGGCGTGTGTGGTGTCTCCGGACTATGCGATCTGTGTGGTGCCTCCGGCGGCAACCTTGGCCAGCCTGGGATGGCCACCGGCGTGGGGCCCGACCTGAATAAAGGCGGCGGTCCTAGGGTCTCTCTTGGGCGAAGCTGAAGACTTACCTGAGGCCTGCCCTTTTCGATCTGTCTGGAGTGTTGAGTTCCAGAAGGCGCCGCCGGTGAATGTAACAATGCTTTTTTTTCTTGGAGTTTGCTGGATCGGTGGTATTCGGTAGTGCATACCCATGCTTTTATTCGAACCGTTTGGTTCTGGAGGGAGTGGCGCGAAGCTCTGTTCTATGTTGGAATCAAGAGACATTTTGGTCCATGATGTAGTCAGAAGAAGGGAATAACATGAAGGCCGAATTGGAGGACTAGCTAAGTGGGTTCAAGTCTCCACATTGTTGAGGGACTTGCTTGGTGTCCCGGGCTCCGCAGCAGTGGTATGAAAATGTGGGCGGCATCACATGTGAAGTTCAGAGTCCTACCTTTCAGGGTGAAAACCCAATGTCTGGCCTTAACTGGTTATGCCTGACAATGACCTTGTTGGAGGCATTGTTTTGAGAGCAGGGACTATCTTGAGGGTGAAAACCTAAGATCTTTGGTCGGGCAATGACGGCGCTGGTATGCTGATGGTAACGCCTATCCCAGATTTGGTTATGCGAGTTCCTTCTTTCGTTTCCTAGGCTGCGTCGCAGAAGATACCATTCACCATAGAATTCGTAACCTCCTGTAGCTAAGATGAGGGCTGCAAATAAAGAAGAACGAACAAGAATATTTGCATGAGACACAAGATTTTAACATGGAAAACCCTCTCCAGTAAAAAGAGGCAAAAATCACGGGGCGCCAACCAACAAAATTTCACTACACCAAAGTGTGTTTACAAACGCCACGAGTTATCATATAATCTGATAAATTCTAGCCGCGCGACTTACAAGATGTATAAATAGACAGTGATTTGGCATAAGCCTACCGGCGTCAGGCCTCGCTCTACTCTGTCTATGGCCATCTTATTGAATTTTTGTGCAAGGTTATTCTTCTTTTGTGTTGACATTTCCTTAGTCTACATAGGGGCTCCTGTGATAATTGCATTTGCTTCCCCAAATACTTTTGATGGCTTGCACACTTTCCTGCAAAACAAGGTGTGTTCTAATTTTTTCATAGACACCACAAAAAAGTGTAATATTAGTAGAGTTAATTTGCAGATGTTGGGAAGTAATCAAAGCTTGGACCAAATTAGGAATAAAATGGTGATGCTCTACAATGAGTTCAGTTTTAATAAACCAAGGATAGTAGTACCAAGAATTCTTAGAAAAAGGGCACAAAACAACATACATAATTCATCCTCAAGATTACTGCATCTAGAGCAACTTTTGTTAATGTGTTTTGAATACTTACTTGCCCTCTTAACAGTTGGACTCGCCTTTCTAAGTAATCTCCATGCGAACCGTTTGAACTCGTGGTGCCATTTGGTTGTCTCTACATACTTGTTTAAGTAAGGAAAAATAACTTGTAATGGAACAAACTTTGATCTTTGTTATTGGTGTTATTGGGGAAGCTTAAGATTAGTAAAGTAGTGCTTGTAAGCACTTTGGGCAAGAATTGACCTATAGGGGTTAGTTAATCAAAGTATCATATTCATTTGCGTTAATAATGGCCGTTTGGAGGATAGTGTTTGCAGCTGTGGGGCTGGACAAAGAGTTTATCAAATCCGAGTTCCAAGTATATTTTGGCCAGTAATCCATATATCTTTAATTTGGGAAGTTTACATAAATGGTGGCTGCTGAAGTATATCTTTATCATAGATGGTCTCCCAACCATGGGGAGCTTCAAATAGAGCTATTGCCATCACAATTTGACAAAGAGTCACTGAAATTAGTAGAAGTTTTACCTTAAGTATTGCAGATCAGGATGCTGATTTAGGATTTTTTTACATGGCCCTCCAAATGGAAGTATGATGATGGTACTTAGCCTTCAGAATCCGAGCTATCTGGCTGTGTGGTTCCTTCACCAACCTCCATGCCATCGAAAGGATGAGACCTTAATTGATCGACTATAAATTTCTTATATCAAGACCACCCATTTTTTGTCAATACAAACATCCTCTCACGCCTGAAGGCAAAGGTTCCTAGTCGTTTGGTCATCTTGAACACCTATCCACCAAAAATTCCTGATAATTATCGTGAGTTTTGTGATGATTTTTTTCAAAAAGAGAATATTAGAAATTTACTAGACATGAATGGAGGAGAACACCTGATTTTTGAGTGTTAATTTAGTTGCATGTGAGAGGCGATTTTCTTTATAAGTGGAGAGCTTGGATTTCATTTTGTCATAAATAAAGTCGTAAGTAGCCGATCTCTCTTTGGAGGGCAACATGATAAGGGGTTGCCCAATCTTCTCAGTAAGCACGGTGGTGATGATGATCACGGGATGAACACAGCGGAGATAACTTGATGAAGTGGATGATAACTTGTATGACGCAACGAAGTCTCCTCGATTGGTCCCTGTCGCCAATGCAACAGCTCTCAACCCTGCAAGATATTCGCAACTCCACACACTTACGCACGTAGCCGCCGACCACGAAGCGGTAAGTTGCAACCGTCTAATTCCCAATGGAACAGCAGATCACACAAGACTTTCAGGGTTTACACCAAAACAATGCAATATGGTGTAGAAATTCGATAGAGTTGCAAAGCAATCAACTATGAACTAGGGTTTATCTTAAACATGGTCTAAATCTAATTTGGGGGCGTCCTGGGCACTTATATAGGAGTTCAGGACGACCAGAAGTCGAAAATACACATAGAAACCGAGCCAGATTGGATCTGGTCGAGACAGACTCGAAGTCGGCCAGTAATACGACCGGTCGACCGGGCCTAGGACCAGGCAGGCCGGTCTAAACCAGACCTGGCACCGGGTGGTGACCGGGCTAAGGGTCCAGGCATACTGGATAGTGCCCGGTTGGCACCAGCTGGGGATCCGGTCGGCGCCGGACTGGGCCGGTCGGGCGCCCGGTTGGACCGGGCGTGGGACCGGGCACGCCGGCGTGGCGGCCGATCAGACCGGGCCTGGCACCGCCCTGGATTTCGTCTTCTTCCCTCGCGCATGCCTCCCTCTCCTCCCTCGCGCTTCCATGGAATGTCTTCATGTCCAACTTCATGGCCAGCTCCATGTCTAGCTTCACGTCCAGCTTCTTCTCCAACTTCGCCTCTCCTCCTCGTGCGATGCTTGCTCCTTCTTCATACCTGATCATACATAAGTAAAAGGACTTAGGCAGTATAAAGTTCTCGTCGATCAAAGTATCACTTAGAAACAAGTTCACATGTTGTTTGAGTAGCTTCGCACGACCTCTTGTCATAGGTCCAATTCTGACTTCATTGGACTTGAGCTTCACAGCAGCGTCGTCTTCATCTTGCAATGACGGAGGTAGTAGTGTAGTAGGGATGTCCTCATCATCTCCCCCCCTTCGAAAGGCGTCGACCTCGACGCTCCAAGGTCTTCTCCGTCATATGGTGTCAAATCAGCCACATTGAAAGAATTGCTGACACCAAACTCATCACTTGGAAGATCTATAGAGTATGCATTATCGTTGATTATGCAAGCACTTTGTAAGGATCAGCACCACGAGGAAGCAACTTGAATTTCCGTAGCTTCGGGAACCTATCCATGCGAAAATATACCCAGACCATATCACCAGGCTTGAAAAACATCTCCTTGCGCTTCTTGTTCACTCTTGTAGCATTGTTCTTACCTTTCTTCTCTATAAACTCTTTAGTCTTCACATGAATCTTTCGCACAAAATCTGCCCTCTTTGATGCCTCCATATTGACTCTCTCATGTATCACTACAAGAAAAGTTCTGATAGACAACGTCTCAAAATCGTCCGCTAAGGGGTATTTTTCGTCGCATATGGGCCTAACCCGACGATATGGGTTCTGTTGTGGAAACTGCGTCAGGCAAAGTCCTACGACGATTTTTTCGGTCCGTCGCGCTTGGGCGCCCTTCCGCCACGGAAAATCGGACCGTTGCCCAAGTGTTTCCGGGAGCCCGTTGATCGCCGACGTCATGCAACCGACACGTGGCGGACGCCGTTAATCGCGCGATTAACGGCGTTAACCGGCTGAAACCCCGTGGTAGATGGTAGGCCCACACGAGGCCTGCCACGTCTTAAGCGGGCCGGCCCATTAAGTTTGCGGGCCGGGCCAGCTGACTTAGTTTGACCGGTCAACTATATAGCTGGGCTGGTCAATTAGTTACGTGGGCCGGGCCTAACCTCTAAGGTTGACTGGTCAAAACTTTAAAGGGCTGGCCCACTAAGTATATGGGCCGGGCCGAATGCACTCGTTTGACCGGTCAACAGGCAAAAGGGCCGGCCCACAAGACATGTGGGACCCACTTTCCTGCTATCGGGCCGGCCCATTTACAAAAAGTGGGGTCCACATTAAAGAACCTGGGCCAGCCCAAGAAGTTATTGGGCCGGCCCAATAAGCATGTGGGTCCCACTTTCCTGCTATCGGGCCGGCCCATTTAGTACGTGGGGTCCACATTTGATCGAATGGGCTGGCCCAACAAGCCAGTGGGCCGGGCCAAAAGCACCGGTGGGTCCCACTTTCCTGTTAAAGGGCCAGCCCATTTAGTATGTGGGGTCCACCATATAGCAAGTGGGCCGGCCCAATAAGATAGTGGGCCGGGCCAAAAACACAGGTGGGTCCCACTTTCCAGTTAAAGGGCTGGCCCATTTAGTATGTGGGGTCCACCATATAGCAAGTGGGCCGGCCCAACAAGATAGTGGGCCGGGCCAAAACACTGGTGGGTCCCACTTTCCTGTTAAAGGGCCGGCCCATTTAGTATGTGGGGTCCACCATATAGCAAGTGGGCCGGCCCAACACGCTAGTGGGCCGGGCCAAAAACACAGGTGGGTCCCACTTTTCAGTTAAAGGGCCGGCCCATTTAGTATGTGGGGTCCACCATATAGCAAGTGGGCCGGCCCAACAAGATAGTGGGCCGGGCCAAAAACACAGGTGGGTCCCACTTTCGTCTTAAAGGGCCGGCCCATTTAGTATGTGGGGGCCACCACAAAAGCAATTGGGCTGGCCCAACTAGTTAGTGGGCCGGCCCAGTAGTGGGTGGGGTCCGCCTTAAAGCAAGTGGGCCGGCCCAATAGGGTCCACAGTAAATCAAGTGGGCTGGCCCAATAAGTAAGTGGGCCAGCCCGTTTAGTTGCTGTTTATATGCCGGCGTAATAGGCGCTTTAGGATTTTGCGGGCCGGCACATATGTGATTTCGCTTAATTGGGCCGTTTAAGGGATGGGAATTCGTGATTTAGATACTGAGAATATTTACGCAGCATTGATTTCTGTCGGATAGCCTCACTTACCACAAGCACCAAAGAAAAAATGCGCGAAAGAACTATAAAAACTAACTAAATATTACATCAGCTGCAAGGCATTGAAAAAATATTACAGAACCCAGAGAAATTGAATGGTAATTAAACCTAGCAATACAATGAAGGGATCCGGCAATCTTTTAAGTTGTCCATGCAGCACCTATATCCGAAACAAAGACATTACAAGTTAAGACAGCAACAATGGAAAGGCAAAGACACTACAATATTGTTTGCCAAAGAATTTGGAACTCATCATTTCGTCGTTATAACAAGATCATTGTAATGCGCACAATAAGCAAACAAAGAGTGCATGCCGCATACCAACAGCCAATATAACAGAGCATGTTAGAATGAAACAGCAGACTTACTACTGTCGAGTCCCATGCAAATGAACATGTTCAGGGAGTACAAAATTGGCATGAACAACATAGTAGCAGGCTATAAATTTTGTAACAACGACTGAGCAAGATGAAGTTATGATGGCTACATCTACAGAGCAGGGAATGTAAACCAAAAATAGAAATTACGATGGCAAAAGCTAAAGAGGAGGGAATGTGAACCAACATGTGCCAAGTGCAATTACTTCATTTTGGCCGTGAACTAAATAATACTCCTGAACTTATAGTGAAGGGGATGCAAATCAAGATGTTTCGGGATATAAACTTGTAATGAGCAACACATAGAGGATAGTTAATGCTGGAGCTTAGGATGGACCAGATACAGAATATAGTGGGATCACCTGTGAACTTGTATAAGAGGGAATGCAAACCAATATGTTCAGCTTTCCATATGTGAGCGTCATGCCAAGTCAGAGAAACAAGTCAATAATGCAGCTTTTGAAGAACAAGATGGCACGCAAAATTATTATCTAGTAGTATGACAAGTTTATTTGTACTACAGGCTAGATAGCAGAGTGATAGCACGCCAAACTAAGTCCTTACTTTGTTAGCTTACAATGAACTAGATACAAAACAATGGCATCACCTGTAGTACAGGGAATGCAAGCCAACATATTCATGGAGTAAAAAATTGGCACAAACAACATAGTAGCAGGCCATAATTTTTGTAACAACGACTGAGTAAGATAAAGTTATGATGGCTAGATCTACAGAGCAGGGAATGTAAACCAAATATAGAAGTTACGATGCCAAAAGCTATAGAGCAGGGAATGCGAACCAACATGTGCAATTACTTAAAATTGGACGTGAACTAAATAATAGCAGGATGTTACTATAATACCTATAATTTTTGTAACAACGACTGAGCAAGATAGAAGTTATGATGGCTACATCTACAGAGCAGGGAATGCAAACCAAAATGTTCAATCGCTTAAAGTTAGCAATGAAGTAGAAAATAGCAACGTGTTACGGTCATAGCTAGGAATGAACTAAAAGAGCTTCAGACAAACAAGCATCTGAACCCAGAACATGGCGCTAAAACAAGGGACTTACATTAGGAGAAGCACTCTGTGGGAGTCACAGCAGATCTTCCTGGGGTTGATAGATCCGGTGATGAAGTACGCTACATGTGCTACTTGGGGTTGGAGAGACGGCCATTACACTTCATGGTTACTCATCTCATCTGCAAAAACGTAACGGCGCGTCGTTAGCACAAACAGGTTCCCCCAAGATTAAGAGTTTAGATCATGCACGGCGCCGGTGAAGCAGATCCGGTTCATGCACAGCGGTGTCGGTGAGCAAGATACGATGCGGTGGACGACGGATCCGGCGAAGCGGCTCCGGTGGGGTGGACGATACCGCAGCTGAAGCGACTGCGGTAGACTGCTGGATGAGCATATGGTTTCGAGGTTCGGCGGGGATGATCCGGTCCGGTTGATGACGGCGTCGATGAAGCGGCTCCGGCAGGCAGCCGGATGACGAGGATCGCGAGGGCTCGGGTAGGCCAGGGAAGTCCGGCGGGGATGTTCCGGTGCGGTGGTCGTGGAGGTGGGAGAGAGGGACTTGGAAGTTCCGGTGGGTGGTCTGAAGGAAATGTATTTTTTTGGGAGGGTTTCCTGGGCTAGGGAGGTGGTGATCCAAAAAATGACGAGCAGACCCCCCCACCAACCGACTTTGCTGCCATCTCCACAGGGGTAGAATAGGAATTTGGAAGCATGTGAAATTTTTGTATTTTGTGGGCGGGAAGTTTTGCCGCTATGAGATTTTGAATTTGGCCACCGTCCAAGTATAATGATAAAAAATTGTGACACCGTACTAGTACCTCTGTTCAAGGCCGAGTGCAAAATCAAATCATCATCACGTTGAATATAGGTCACTACCATGATCATGATCTATCTTCTGGACAGAGATCCAGTGCCCCCACGTTCACAGGGCACAACGTGACCTGAGGCTTCCCATCCACCATTCGTTTCAATCCAACGGCAAGGAAAGCAACAGCGTGACCCGATTAATTTCTGCTGAGCTGAAGAGCTGCTGTGTTCTCTCGAACCTGAAGAAATAGAGAAGGGAACAGAAGATGATTTCGGTTCCGAGCGCATCTGTCCGGGCCAAAAATGTATCTGGTACAAACTCCAGCGGGACGACGCATAGTGACTGGGCCGTTCGCAGCGACGCAAACATGCCCAAATATGTGTCTCGGATCCGTCGCGCGGACGCTGCGTGGACGCGTAAAGTGTCCGCTCGCATCTGGAGAACGTTTCGTCGGGCCCGCTTGGCAGTGACCCAGTGTCGATGCGTCTTCTCAGCGGTGCCGCTTCGGCAGTCTGCGGTCGCGTAAAATGGCGATGCCTCGGGTGGCACGCATCGTCACCTACCTCTGCGAATGGCGATGCCACGCGTGCAGCGGCCGTCGCGTGCCTCCGACCTATATAAACAGGAGCGTACGCATATCATCTCCTCCCACACTAAACCCTAGCCGCTGCCGCTCAACCTCCTACTGGGTTTTGTATAGAACTAGAACGCATAATTTAATCTCAAGTTTGATGTGCCCTGTGAACGTGGGGGCACTGGATCTATGTCCCTATCTTCTTAATCCCAATCAAAAATGCGTTTGAAATATTTCAGGATTGGTGGGAGATTTTGCCGCCCGACTGAGATTAAATTAAACCACGCGTTCGACAATTCAAACTTGAGACCAAGGCTATGATACCATTTAAGTTCGAACTGATTGAAAAAGGCTATGCAATTAATTTATATAACATCCACAGGAACAACTACCAAGTTGATCCCAACCGCAGATAAATGCATCCACCAACAATAGTAGGAACGGTGCCTTATTCTAAGGAAACATTTCACAAGACCAATGTACTCACTATGTAGTGTTCATCTCCAATTATCTATGGCATTTTCTAAGTCTTTGGAAGATTATAACGAACTTGATTGGCCTCGTGCAATAGGGCATCACATGCTTCTAATCTCGATCTCAACATGTTAACTTTTGTTCTTAGCATAGCTGTTGCAACTCGTTCTACTTGGAGTTGTTCCTCCAAAACTTGAGCAGAGAAAGACTTGGACTTGGGCTTCAAAACCCAGTATTTCGTAGGAAAGAGATATCTTTATCTTTCCCATGTTTTGCCATCTCGAATTTCATATTAGCATGACAAGTTTTGAGTTGTGTAAAAAGAAAAGTTATTACAAAGAAAAATGCAGATGGTAGATTTAATGTGTACGAACTACTTTTAATCATACAAGTTGGCATGCCTGACTATAATAAGGACCGTCTATCTTGCTAGCAGGCATAATTATTAAGGTATTATTAATGGGCTACCATGTTCATAGTCTTCGAAGAAACAGCCTTTATTGCATTACGAGCAGAAAACAGTTCACACGTGCGCTCAGATTCAAATTTTCAGCATGCAGCCGATTTATGGTTTAATTGAAGTACACATCATTATATTATTTCACACAAAATACAGCAGCCACATGGAACATATCTAATTTTAGTACAACAACAAAATTTGCAATTATTACAGACCAGGAAATTTTGAACGAAATTTTGAGCAGTAATTAATTACAGCATTGGCATCAGGTGCACTTGACTGAACAACATAATCAAAGTTTATTTAGACACCTTCAATTCCCAGACACATCACAACTGGCTTACCATGACAAGTGCATAGGAGATTCTTTGGAACATTTTCTGTCAAAGTTTGCCTATTTTTCAATTCATGTATCTCTTGGTGTGTGTTGGCAATTATTTCATCAGCATCTTTGTTTTCCCGCCCAAATATATCAACTGCCTCTTGGAGTGCATCCCCCAAATCTCTTTGTGCCGGATTAAGTTGAGCAATAGATACCATGGGCTTACAGCTTTGTTTGCAGGCTGAAACTAAGACAAAACAAGTTAAAATGCAATACAATACACGGCAAACAAACAGCACTGTTGACATAATTTTGAAAGAACCATGGGCAGATATAACAAAGAAACCAGTTAAGCCACATGCCTCTTAGAACAAACCAAACTAGATCATGGCGATGATGTATACAATGAACCAAGCAACTAGACATCATGTGCCCAATAACGAAGCCAGGTCACTGCACAGAAGAAATCTAGCAAATAGCCAAATACAGTCAAAACGTGCTACTTACTAGTAGATTACTAGAAAATGAATGAAGCAATTGAACATGGAGTGTATTATATAAACAGCCAGATCATTTGAATATGGATATACCACATCATGTCAATGGGACTCAGAAAAACAAAGCTAGACATTTAAACAAGTAATATAACTATTTTTCACAATGTTTCAAGTAGAATAGGAAGCTAGGTTAAGAATAAAGCAATCATGTTTCAAGTAGAATAGGAAGCTAGGTTAGGAATAAAGCAATCATGTTTCAAGTAGAATAGGAAGCTAGGTTAGGAATAAAGCAATAAAAAAACACGAAGTGCATCATTTCAGCTAGGATCATTTCTATCAAACTTCATGCACTAGCCATGGAACAACAGGCAAACTCAATGAAGCAACAGGCAAAAAATTAACATAATAGAATTTTAGGACTTGTTTAACATAGCCAAATCATGTAACTTATACCCAGGCATGCCGGATGCCAGATGGGTCAAAGGCAGTGTGCAATGTTCCATATGGTCATTGTTTATATTTTATTAGATTCCATTAGGCAACTTAGGTAGTGCAACATACAGAAAATGATGCAATTGAACTACGCACAGAGGTAAATTAACATTCCAAAAAAAACAGGGAACTTACGTGAGCTTTTTTTGAGTCACACGGACCTCATCAGGTACTTGGGCAGAAGAACCTGGTGCCACACTGTTTCTCCTCTGCATGAAGGAGAGGCCAATTGTAAACAGAAACAGGATCCAAGATATAGAAGTTTGCATTAAGCAATATACAAAAAACAGCAGGTACTTACATGATTATAGGCGAGCTTTACTCTACGTTTCTGAGTGTAAGATGTGCCTGCTGCACGTGTAATGACAACAAACAGTTACGAGTCAAGGATTTGCTATAATTAAATTGACACCAAACAGTAGTAGAAACATTATGACGTGCATAAACATGTAATACAGGATCGCAGAAAGATATCAAACATGATGTAACTAGAGCAGTAGCCTACGGCCAAATAGTGAGAAATTGTAATCGTGTCAATGGTGGACTTGTATAGCCTACCCCAACTTGTTTGGGAATAAAGCTTTGTTGTTGGTGGTGTTGTTGTTGTTGTCAATCGTGGACATGTAGAGCATTCAACGGCTCATGATTGGTGGCTCATATTTTGTAGAGTTTCAGCGAATGGGTGGGTTAGGTCACTCAGACCACGACACTCTGTATTTATATCATCTGAGTTAGGGTTACAATACCACTGGACATGGGCCTCTATGGGCCTCACACTGGATACAATATTACTACAGCGCTACTACTAAACTCACTCATGGTCCAACACACCCCCTCAAGATGATCATGGGTAAACAACCATGGCCATCTTGCAACAACATGACACATATGACAACTACAAGTAATGAACTTTCAGCATAACTCCTAGGATACATGACAGCATTGCACTTTCCATCATCTTGTCATCTCGATTCATCTCTTCATCAGCAGCGAAGACATCCAGCTTCAACCATCTGGGATACGCACAACTCCTAACCATACACATCCTCAACAACCCCGGCTGCCTCACCACACAAGTTCCGCAGAACCATCCACACTCGCCTCAATGTCCTCAGCCTCTCTTCTCCACTCTGCCCGGCCACTGACCTCTTCCGTCTCTCCCACAAACCCCCAGCCAACTCCTGCCTCAACCATCCACTCCTCAAGCACCCATGCCTATCCCCCGGTCAGGCCTCAACCAGTCTCACCTCAGGCACGCATGCCTTTCCCCTGGACATATCCACAACCATCACCATCACCACTAAACCGCAGCCTCATCAACTCCATCACGACTCAATCGCAGCCTCATCAACTCCATCACAACATATCCTCACAGCCTCACATCTCCATTTTCTCCTCACTTCCACTCGGATGGCGCCTCGTCTGCGCGCCCTGGCCAACCTGGCAGACCGCACCTAGCCACATCGACCGGCTCGCGCTGGTCAACGTCCAGCACCAACCTCCGGCTCCGCCCTGCGCTCAAAGGCTCGGCCCACTCCGCACGCCTCCAACATCTCCCCCTCGCACGGATCCAGATCTCTCTGCCACGGATTCACTTCCTCTTCTCTCCTTTCTAAACCAAAACGATCTTGACCCTATTCTTTGTCCCCGCGCGAGCAGCCGCCGATCTCACACAACTCGCATCGCTGTGTGTGATAGCCGCAACCCACGCAGAGCACCTGATGCGGCCTCCCGCCGCCTGGATTTCTGCATCTCAACGGTGGTTTTTGTGGTCAAAGGAAGAACTTGTATGGTACTGTTTGGGGCGGCTAGCACTAGCAGGAAGGAAACCTAGGCTCTGATACCATGTAGAGTTTCAGCAAATGGGTGGGTTAGGTCACGGAAAAAAAATACTTATGCGTCGTGTTTAAATCTAAAGGATGAGGTGGTTACAAACGAAAGCACTTGTAAGTTAAAAATATACTAGCACGAATTCAGAAATACAGTCAGCTGCAATACTCCTAACAGAACAAAACGCGTAGGGATGTCTGGTTACCTATTTCTGGGCGGCGTTTAGACGTGTTCCGCGTTCTTACGGGTGACGTGGAGGTCGGCGAGGGGACTGCTGTTGCGGTGGGTGCCGGGGAAGCAGATCTTGGGGGGTCGGAGAAGGACATGCTGGGCGGTCGATGAAGTGTTCAGCGCGCCGGACGAAGTAGAAGGTCGGTGAAGCAGATGATGTGCAGTGCACGGGGACGTCGGTGTCGGCGAAGCTGGTCAGGTGCGGTGGTCGATAGAGTCGGCGAACGAGATACGGTGCGGTGGACGCCGGAGTAGGTGCAGATCAAGCGGATAGGGCAGCCTCGAGGTTTGAAGCCGTGGCAGCTTGAACGGCGAAGTGCGGCGGTGATATTCCGGTGCGGCGGCCGTGAAGGTGGGAGGTAGGTAAGAGGAGCGGTTTCTCTGAGGGCTTGCGGGCGAAACTAGGGCGAAGCTGGGCGATAGAGGAGAAAAAGGGAATTTTGCAGTCCTTCTTTTGAGGGAAAAAAATATTCGCAGATCTGAAACTTTGCGGCGCGAGATATTTGGGCGTTGGCGGGGAATTTTACCGCTCGATGAGATTAAATTTTGCCTGCAGTAGGTAATAATAATAAATAGTAGGCCCTACTAGTAGTACCGTAAGTCCTGTTCGCAATCCAAGGGGGGCGAGTAGAGGAATCCATTATGTGAATCCACATTTCAAAGTGTCCAAAAATTCTAAACTGAAATTTTACATGTATATCTAGACATTTTATGTTGGTACATAAGTTTTTTTTAAAAATATGTGGCTCCTGTAAAAAAAGACAAATTTTGATGTCAGAACACGACTACGTACATTTTTTGCCTTTTTTGTACACACCACACAAAATGTTGTTTTTCCACGAAAACTTATGAACGAACATAGGATGTCACAATGTATACCAAAAAATTTATATCAGATTTTTTTAACATTTATATAATTGTTTTTTTATTATTTCCAATAATCGGTGTATATGCACGTGTGTGCCAAAACGCCACCTCCAGGGGCTAGGAGTTTCTAAACTTCTTATGGCACATCAAATAAAATGTTGTTCAATCAATAATAATAATGTGCTTATGATTGTTACTCCCTTCCACCATTAATAAAGTCCACATCGGTCTCGTGTCAAACTTTGACTCGAGATTTAGGTACCCACATGATAGTGCTAGTATCATAGCTAGTATCATACACATTGGTCCCACAAAACTGCTGATGTGGCAGCTAATTAAGTAGGAGAGAGGAGATTAGTGTAACATAGGTAGATATTGTATCATAGCACAAACAACGAGATACATGCTTAGGGTTAGGGGTAGATACATGATTTTTCTGGTTTGAATATGTCTAGACCTTATTTATCAACTTAATTGAATGCTTACTATATAACATAAGAAGACCTTGTTTTTTTATTTTGTTTTTTAATTTTTATACGGATTTGAATCTTGGTCAAATCCTAGGTTTCACCAAGATTTGAATAAGTTTAAAACATGAATATGAAAAAGTAAGCATGCATGTATGCTTCATAATTAATCACTTCAAAATGAAGCTCTTGGGAGGGTTTTTGAAATTTCTATGTTTGAAACCAAAAACCACATATCATCATGCTTGAATTCATGAGACAGAGTTTAGGTTAGGGGGTAGATACATGATTTCTCTGGTTTGAATATGTCTAGACCTTGTTTATCAACTTAATTGAATGCTTACAATATAACATAAGAAGACTATGTGCCTTGGTTTTTCATTTTTTGTTTTTTTTAAATTATGCCCATTTGAATCTTGGTCAAATCCTAGGTTTGACCATGATTTAAACAAGTTTAAAACATGAATATGAAAAAGTAAGCATGTATCCTTCGTAGTCACTCCAAAATGAAGCTCGATCTTGAGAGGGTTTTTGAAATTTCCATGTTTGAAACCAAAAAACCACATACTTATCTTCATGCTTGACTTCATAAGACAGAGTTAATTAGGGGTTAGGGGTAGCTTGATACATGATTTTTCTGGTTTGAATATGTCTAGACCTTATTTATCAACTTAATTGAATGCTTACTATATGACATAAGAAGACCTTGGTTTTCATTTTTTATACCCATTTGAATCTTGGTCAAATCATAGGTTTGACCAAGATTTGAACAAGTTAAAAACATGAATATGAAAAAGTAAGCACGTACGTATGCTTCTTAGTCACTCCAAAATGAAGCTCTTGGGAGGGTTTTTGAAATTTCCATGCTTGAAAC
Source organism: Lolium perenne (assembly GCF_019359855.2). Lineage (NCBI taxonomy): Eukaryota > Viridiplantae > Streptophyta > Magnoliopsida > Poales > Poaceae > Lolium > Lolium perenne. The sequence goes on along the minus strand of NC_067244.2, from coordinate 23,688,370 downwards.
CAAAAACCACTTCTCTTCATGCATGCTTGACTTCATAAGACAGAGTTTAGGGTTAGGGGGTAGATACATGATTTCTCTCGTTTGAATATGTCTATACCTTGTTTATCAACTTAATTGAATGCTTACTATATGACATAAGAAGACTATGTGCCTTGATTTTTTTTTTAAATTTTGCCCATTTGAATCTTGGCCAAATCCTAGGTTTGACCATGATTTAAACAAGTTTAAAACATGAATATGAAAAATTAAGCATGTATCCTTCGTAGTCACTCCAAAATGGAAGCTCTTGAGAGGGTTTTTGAAATTTCCATGTTTGAAACCCAAAACCACTTCTCTTCATGCTTGACTTCATAAGACAAAGTTTAGGGTTAGGGGTAGATACATGATTTTTCTGGTTTGAATATGTCTAGACCTTATTTATCAACTTAATTGAATGCTTACTATATAACATAAGAAGACCTTGTTTTTTTATTTTGTTTTTTAATTTTTATACGGATTTGAATCTTGGTCAAATCCTAGGTTTCACCAAGATTTGAATAAGTTTAAAACATGAATATGAAAAAGTAAGCATGCATGTATGCTTCATAATTAATCACTTCAAAATGAAGCTCTTGGGAGGGTTTTTGAAATTTCCATGTTTGAAACCAAAAAACCACATATCATCATGCTTGACTTCATGAGACAGAGTTTAGGTTAGGGGGTAGATACATAATTTCTCTGGTTTGAATATGTCTAGACCTTGTTTATCAACTTAATTGAATGCTTACAATATAACATAAGAAGACTATGTGCCTTGGTTTTTCATTTTTTGTTTTTTTATATTATGCCCATTTGAATCTTTGTCAAATCCTAGGTTTGACCATGATTTAAACAAGTTTAAAACATGAATATGAAAAAGTAAGCATGTATCCTTCGTAGTCACTCCAAAATGAAGCTCGATCTTGAGAGGGTTTTTGAAATTTCCATGTTTGAAACCAAAAAACCACATACTTATCTTCATGCTTGACTTCATAAGACAGAGTTAATTAGGGGTTAGGGGTAGCTTTATACATGATTTTTCTGGTTTGAATATGTCTAGACCTTATTTATCAACTTAATTGAATGCTTACTATATGACATAAGAAGACCTTGGTTTTCATTTTTCATACCCATTTGAATCTTGGTCAAATCATAGGTTTGACCAAGATTTGAACAAGTTTAAAATATGAATATGAAAAAGTAAGCACGTACGTATGCTTCTTAATTAGTCACTCCAAAATGAAGCTCTTGGGAGGGTTTTTGAAATTTCCATGCTTGAAACCAAAAACCACTTCTCTTCATGCATGCTTGACTTCATAAGACAGAGTTTAGGGTTAGGGGGTAGATACATAATTTCCTGGTTTGAATATGTGTAGACCTTGTTTATCAAAATAATTGAATGCTTACTATATAACATAAGAAGACCTTGTTTTTTTTTTGAATTTTTATACCCATTTGAATCTTGGTCAAATCCTTGGTTCCACCAAGATTCGAATAAGTTAAAAACATGAATATGAAAATGTAAGCATGTATGCTTCTTAGTCACTTCAAAATGAAGCTCTTGGGAGGGTTTTTGAATTTCCATGTTCGAAACCAAAAACCACATATCTTCATGCTTGACTTCATGAAACAGAGTTTAGGGTTAGGGGTAGGTACATGCTTGATTTTTCTTGTTTGAATATGTCTAGACCTTGTTTATCAACTTAATTGAATGCCTACTATATAACATAAGAAGAACTTTTTTTTAATTTTTATACCCATTTGAATCTTGGTCAAATCCTAGGTTTCACCAAGATTTGAATATAAGTTTAAAACATGAATATGAAAAAGTAAGCATGCATGTATGCTTCTTAATTAATCTCTTCGAAATGAAGCTCTTGGGAGGGTTTTTGAAATTTCCATGTTTGAAACCAAAAACCACATATCTTCATGCATGCGCTTGACTTCATGAGACAGAGTTTGGTGTTAGGGGGTAGATACATGATTTCTCTCGTTTGAATATGTCTAGACCTTGTTTATCAACTTAATTGAATGATGCTTACTATATGACATAAGAAGACTATGTGCCTTGATTTTTCATTTTTTTAAAATTTTGCCCATTTGAATCTTGGCCAAATCCTAGGTTTGACCATGATTTAAACAAGTTTAAAACATGAATATGAAAAATTAAGCATGTATCCTTCGTAGTCACTCCAAAATGAAGCTCTTGAGAGGGGTTTTGAAATTTCCATGTTTGAAACCAAAAAACCACGTACTTCTCTTCATGCTTGACTTCATAAGACAGAGTTTGGGGTTAGGGGTAGCTTGATACATGAATTTTCTGGTTTGAATATGTCTAGACCTTCTTTATCAACTTAATTGAATGCTTACTAGATGACATAAGATGACTATGTGCATTGGTTTTTCATTTTTTGAATTTTTATGCCCATTTGAATCTTGGTCAAATTCTAGGTTTGACCATGATTTAATCAAGTTTAAAACATGAATATGAAAAATTAAGCATCTATCCTTCTTAGTCACTCCAATATGTAGCTCTTGGGAGGGTTTTTGAAATTTCCATGCTTGAAAACCAAAAACCACTTTTCTTCATGCATGCTTGACTTCATAAGACATAGTTTAGGGTTAGGGGTAGATACATGATTTTCCTACTAGTTTGAATATGTCTAGACCTTGTTTATCAATTTAATTGAATGCTTACTATATGACATGAGCAGACCTTGGTTTTAATTTTTTATACCCATTTGAATCTTCATCAAATCGTAGCTAGGTTTGTTGACCAAGATTTGAACAAGTTTAAAACATGAATATGAAAAAGTAAGCATGTATGCGTCTTAACTAGTCACTCCAAAATGAAGCTCGATCTTGGGAGGATTTTTGAAATTTCCATGTTTGAAACCAAAAACCACTTCTTCTCTTCATGCTTGACTTCATAAGTCAGGGTTTAGGGATATATAGGGGGTAGATACATGATTTTTCTGGTTTGATATGTCTAGACCTTGTTTATCAACTTAATTGAATGCTTACTATATGACATAAGAAGACTACGTGACTTGTGCTCACTGAAGTGTGGGACCTCACGCATGGGAACCACACGTAAGTGACAGACTTGTTGCTCTAATAACTCGGGTGATCATTATACTGTATTAGTACATAGTTTCCTATGGATCCTTCTTAGTCACTCCAAAATGAAGCTCTTTGAGAGGGTTTTTGAAATTTCCATGTTTGAAACCCAAAACAACTTCTCTTCATGCTTGACTTCATAAGACAGAGTTTAGGGTTAGGGGTAGATACATGATTTGTCTGGTTTGAATACGTCTAGACCTTGTTTATCAACTTTAATGCTTACTATATGACATAAGAAGACTATGTGCTTTGGTTTTTCATTTTTCTGATTTTTTTTATTTTTGATGCCCATTTGAATCTTGGTCAGATCCTAGGTTTTACCAAGATTTAAACAAGTTTAAAACATGAAAATGAAATAGGAAGCATTTATCCTTCTTAGTCACTCTAAATGAAGTTTTTGGGAGGTTTTTGAAATTTCCATGTTTGAAACCCAAAACCACTTCTCTTCATGCTTGACTTCATAAGACATAGTTTAGGGTTAGGGGTACATACATGATTTGTATGTTTTGAATATGTCTAGACCTTGTTTATCAACTTGAATGCTTACTATATGACATAAGAAAACTACGTATGTGCTTTGGTTTTTCATTTTTCTGTTTTTTTTTTGAATTTTCCGCCCATTTGAATCTCTGTCAAATCCTAGGTTTGACCAAGATTTAAACAAGTTTAACACGTGAAAACGAAAAAGTAAGCATGGATCCTTCTTAGTCACTCCAAAATGTACCAATTGATAGATGTGTTAACTTTGCTTCATGGAAAAAATAATGTCATGTAAATGAGTTAACTTGGATTTCCTACCCTTGAATCCATAGGAAACTTTGTTCTAATGCACTATAATAATCAACCGAGTTTTTACACCAACAGGTCTGTCACTTACGTGTGGTGCCCATGCGTGAGGTCCCAAACTTCAGTGAGCACAAGTCACGTGCAGTAGGTACGCAAACTCCCAGCCATCTTCTTTGTCAAGAGAAGACGCATCAGGATGCGTATTGGAAGTATGTGGGTCCTTCTGGATCCTTCGGTTGTCCCTCTCACAAAAAAAAACAAATCTCTCTCATTCTCGGCCTCGCTCGCTCGCACCTCCTGCTCACTGACAAACCCTGCACAAAAGTCAACATCATCACCCGAAAAAGGGGAGACACCATAATGCTCTCCCTCCTTCTTCTCTCCTTCCGAGTGATCCCTCTTCCTCCGAGTTTCACTCGACGGGCAAACACATATGTGCTGCATAGTAGAGTAATACTAATAAAAAGGAACGTAGAAAAATCGACCTACGAATCTATAATTAAATAGGTTAAACTAGGGTTTTGCCCAATACTACAGATCAAGGTTCAAAAAAATCCAACTACGGGGTTCGAACAACCCCATTTCTAATCAAAGAATTTTTTCGACGTCATCCAAATGGCCTCAAACTATAGCATGGGCGGATCCAGACTATAGCATGGGCGGACCAAGATAATTTAAACAAGTTTAAAACATGAAAATGAAAAGGGAAGCTTGTATCCTTCTTAGTCACTCTAAAATGAAGTTTGGGGAGGTTTTTGAAATTTCCATGTTTGAAACCAAAAACCACTTCTCTTCATGCTTGACTTCATAAGACAAAGTTTAGGGTTAGGGGTAGATACATGATTTTTCTGGTTTGAATATGTCTAGACCTTATTTATCAACTTAATTGAATGCTTACTATATAACATAAGAAGACCTTGTTTTTTTTATTTTGTTTTTTAATTTTTATACGGATTTGAATCTTGGTCAAATCTTAGGTTTCACCAAGATTTGAATAAGTTTAAAACATGAATATGAAAAAGTAAGCATGCATGTATGCTTCATAATTAATCACTTCAAAATGAAGCTCTTGGGAGGGTTTTTGAAATTTCCATGTTTGAAACCAAAAAACCACATATCATCATGCTTGACTTCATGAGACAGAGTTTAGGTTAGGGGGTAGATACATAATTTCTCTGGTTTGAATATGTCTAGACCTTGTTTATCAACTTAATTGAATGCTTACAATATAACATAAGAAGACTATGTGCCTTGGTTTTTCATTTTTTGTTTTTTTTATATTATGCCCATTTGAATCTTTGTCAAATCCTATGTTTGACCATGATTTAAACAAGTTTAAAACATGAATATGAAAAAGTAAGCATGTATCCTTCGTAGTCACTCCAAAATGAAGCTCGATCTTGAGAGGGTTTTTGAAATTTCCATGTTTGAAACCAAAAAACCACATACTTATCTTCATGCTTGACTTCATAAGACAGAGTTAATTAGGGGTTAGGGGTAGCTTGATACATGATTTTTCTGGTTTGAATATGTCTAGACCTTATTTATCAACTTAATTGAATGCTTACTATATGACATAAGAAGACCTTGGTTTTCATTTTTTATACCCATTTGAATCTTGGTCAAATCATAGGTTTGACCAAGATTTGAACAAGTTTAAAACATGAATATGAAAAAGTAAGCACGTACGTATGCTTCTTAATTAGTCACTCCAAAATGAAGCTCTTGGGAGGGTTTTTGAAATTTCCATGCTTGAAACCAAAAACCACTTCTCTTCATGCATGCTTGACTTCATAAGACAGAGTTTAGGGTTAGGGGGTAGATACATAATTTACTGGTTTGAATATGTGTAGACCTTGTTTATCAAATTAATTGAATGCTTACTATATAACATAAGAAGACCTTGTTTTTTTTTTTGAATTTTTATACCCATTTGAATCTTGGTCAAATCCTTGGTTCCACCAAGATTTGAATAAGTTAAAAACATGAATATGAAAAAGTAAGCATGTATGCTTCTTAGTCACTTCAAAATGAAGCTCTTGGGAGGGTTTTTGAATTTCCATGTTCGAAACCAAAAACCACATATCTTCATGCTTGACTTCATGAAACAGAGTTTAGGGTTAGGGGTAGATACATGCATGATTTTTCTGGTTTGAATATGTCTAGACCTTGTTTATCAACTTAATTGAATGCCTACTATATAACATAAGAAGACCTTTTTTGTTTTTTTTTAATTTTTATACCCATTTGAATCTTGGTCAAATCCTAGGTTTCACCAAGATTTCAATAAGTTTAAAACATGAATATGAAAAAGTAAGCATGCATGTATGCTTCTTAATTAATCGCTTCGAAATGAAGCTCTTGAGAGGGTTTTTGAAATTTCCATGTTTGAAACCAAAAAAAACCACGTACTTCTCTTCATGCTTGACTTCATAAGACAGAGTTTGGGGATAGGGGTAGCTTGATACATGAATTTTCTGGTTTGAATATGTCTAGACCTTGTTTATCAACTTAATTGAATGCTTACTAGATGACATAAGATGACTATGTGCATTGGTTTTTCATTTTATTGTTTTTTTTGAATTTTTATGCCCATTTGAATCTTGGTCAAATCCTAGGTTTGACCATGATTTAAACAAGTTTAAAACATGAATATGAAAAATTAAGCATGTATCCTTCGTAGTCACTCCAAAATGAAGCTCGATCTTGAGAGGGTTTTTGAAATTTCCATGTTTGAAACCAAAAAACCACGTACTTCTCTTCATGCTAGACTTCATAAGACAAAGTTTGGGGTTAGGGGTAGCTTGATACATAAACTTTCTGGTTTGAATATGTCTAGACATTATTTATCAACTTAATTGATGAATGCTTACTTGATGACATAAGAGTTTTTGAAATTTCCATGCTTGAAAACCAAAAACCACTTCTCTTCATGCATGCTTGACTTCATAAGATAGAGTTTGGGTTAGGGGGTAGATACATGATTTTCCTGCTAGTTTGAATATGTCTAGACCTTGTTTATCAATTTAATTGAATGCTCACTATATGACATGAGCAGACCTTGGTTTTAATTTTTCATACACATTTGATTCTTCGTCAAATCCTAGGTTTGTTGACCAAGATTTGAACAAGTTTAAAACATTAATATGAAAAGGTAAGCATGTATGCTTCTTAATTAGTCACTCCAAAATGAAGCTCTTGGGAGGGTTTTTGAAATTTCCATGATTAAAACCAAAAACCACTTCTCTTCATGCTTGACTTCATAAGTCAGGGTTTAGGGATATATAGGGGGTAGATACATGATTTTTCTGGTTTGAATATGTCTAGAGCTTGTTTTTCAACTTGAATGCTTACTATATGACATACGAAGACTATTTGCTAACGGAGGGAGTAAGCACTCTAGCTATGAAAAGTACCAAACGATGCATACCAAAATGATTTTTTAGAGGAATACTAGTTCGGACTATATAATTTTATATTAGCAGGCCAAAATCGAACCTCGTAGTTGGATTTTCAGAAATTGATCCGTAGTACTGGGAAAAACCCTAGTTTAGCTTATTTAATAATAGATTCGTAGGTCGACTTTTTTACGTTATTATTATTATTACTAGGCAGCACATGTGTTTGCCCGTCCAGTGAAACTCTTTCATTTCATTTTTCTTTTCCGCAAGGTCGGGAGTCGGAGGAAGAGGGATCACACGGGAGGAGACGAAGGGAGAGCAGTCACGGGGCCCCACTTATTTATGGTGTCTGTCCTTTTTCTGGTGATGTTGACTGTTGTGCAGGGTTGTCAGTGCGCAGGGGGGTGCGAGCGAGCGAGAAAGGCCGAGAATGAGAGAGATGTTTTTTTAGAGGGACAACCGAACGATCCTGAAGGACCCAGATTTCCAATACGCATCAGAGCGGAGTTTACAGCAGGACACAAAATAAACAGGAAATTACGTCTAAATCCCTAAGATTTACATGGTAGACCCCATGCTGAAAGCAAGAAATGCGATCGGGTCCTTAATAGGCACCGTCCGGATTGATCCTCGTCGGAGCCGGGGACGAACCACTTGGCGCGACCAAATCGCCATGGCTACAGAGCCTGCACACCATGGCATACGAGCTGAGCTAGAAACGACCTGTCAAAACCGGCAGCCAACGGAGGTGGATAATTGGAGAGAGAGAGAGAGAGAGAGAGAGAGAGTGTTGATGCCTCTCTCTTGACAAAGAAGATGGCCGGGAGTTTGCCTACCTAGCGTACGTGACTTGTGCTCACTGAAGTGTGGGACCTCACGCATGGGAACCACACGTAAGTGACAGACTTGTTGCTCTAATAACTCGGGTGATCATTATACTGTATTAGTACATAGTTTCCTATGGATCCTTCTTAGTCACTCCAAAATGAAGCTCTTTGGGAGGGTTTTTGAAATTTCCATGTTTGAAACCAAAAATAAGAAGACTATGTGCCTTGATTTTTCATTTTTTAAAATTTTTCCCATTTGAATCTTGGTTAAATCCTAGGTTTGACCATGATTTAAACAAGTTTAAAACATGAATATGAAAAATTAAGCATCTATCCTTCTTAGTCACTCCAATATGTAGCTCTTGGGAGGGTTTTTGAAATTTCCATGCTTGAAACCAAAAACCACTTCTCTTCATGCATGCTTGACTTCTTCATAAGACAGAGTTTAGGGTTAGGGGGTAGATACATGATTTTCCTGGTTTGAATATGTGTAGACCTTGTTTATCAAATTAATTGAATGCTTACTATATAACATATAAGAAGACCTTATTTTTTTTGAACTTTTATACCCATTTGAATCTTGGTCAAATCCTTGGTTCCACCAAGATTTGAATAAGTTAAAAACATGAATATGAAAAAGTAAGCATGTATGCTTCTTAGTCACTTCAAAATGAAGCTCTTGGGAGGGTTTTTGAATTTCCATGTTCGAAACCAAAAACCACATATCTTCATGCTTGACTTCATGAAACAGAGTTTAGGGTTAGGGGTAGATACATGCTTGATTTTTCTTGTTTGAATATGTCTAGACCTTGTTTATCAACTTAATTGAATGCCTACTATATAACATAAGAAGACCTTTTTTTTAATTTTTATACCCATTTGAATCTTGGTCAAATCCTAGGTTTCACCAAGATTTGAATATAAGTTTAAAACATGAATATGAAAAAGTAAGCATGCATTTATGCTTCTTAATTAATCTCTTCGAAATGAAGCTCTTGGGAGGGTTTTTGAAATTTCCATGTTTGAAACCAAAAACCACATATCTTCATGCATGCGCTTGACTTCATGAGACAGAGTTTAGTGTTAGGGGGTAGATACATGATTTCTCTCGTTTGAATATGTCTAGACCTTGTTTATCAACTTAATTGAATGATGCTTACTATATGACATAAGAAGACTATGTGCCTTGATTTTTCATTTTTTTAAAATTTTGCCCATTTGAATCTTGGCCAAATCCTAGGTTTGACCATGATTTAAACAAGTTTAAAACATGAATATGAAAAATTAAGCATGTATCCTTCGTAGTCACTCCAAAATGAAGCTCTTGAGAGGGGTTTTGAAATTTCCATGTTTGAAACCAAAAAACCACGTACTTCTCTTCATGCTTGACTTCATAAGACAGAGTTTGGGGTTAGGGGTAGCTTGATACATGAATTTTCTGGTTTGAATATGTCTAGACCTTGTTTATCAACTTAATTGAATGCTTACTAGATGACATAAGATGACTATGTGCATTGGTTTTTCATTTTTTTTGAATTTTTATGCCCATTTGAATCTTGGTCAAATTCTAGGTTTGACCATGATTTAATCAAGTTTAAAACATGAATATGAAAAATTAAGCATCTATCCTTCTTAGTCACTCCAATATGTAGCTCTTGGGAGGGTTTTTGAAATTTCCATGCTTGAAAACCAAAAACCACTTTTCTTCATGCATGCTTGACTTCATAAGACATAGTTTAGGGTTAGGGGTAGATACATGATTTTCCTACTAGTTTGAATATGTCTAGACCTTGTTTATCAATTTAATTGAATGCTTACTATATGACATGAGCAGACCTTGGTTTTAATTTTTTATACCCATTTGAATCTTCGTCAAATCATAGCTAGGTTTGTTGACCAAGATTTGAACAAGTTTAAAACATGAATATGAAAAAGTAAGCATGTATGCGTCTTAACTAGTCACTCCAAAATGAAGCTCGATCTTGGGAGGGTTTTTGAAATTTCCATGTTTGAAACCAAAAACCACTTCTTCTCTTCATGCTTGACTTCATAAGTCAGGGTTTAGGGATATATAGGGGGTAGATACATGATTTTTCTGGTTTGATATGTCTAGACCTTGTTTATCAACTTAATTGAATGCTTACTATATGACATAAGAAGACTACGTGACTTGTGCTCATCGAAGTGTGGGACCTCACGCATGGGAACCACACGTAAGTGACAGACTTGTTGCTCTAATAACTCGGGTGATCATTATACTGTATTAGTACATAGTTTCCTATGGATCCTTCTTAGTCACTCCAAAATGAAGCTCTTTGAGAGGGTTTTTGAAATTTCCATGTTTGAAACCCAAAACAACTTCTCTTCATGCTTGACTTCATAAGACAGAGTTTAGGGTTAGGGGTAGATACATGATTTGTCTGGTTTGAATACGTCTAGACCTTGTTTATCAACTTTAATGCTTACTATATGACATAAGAAGACTATGTGCTTTGGTTTTTCATTTTTCTGATTTTTATTTATTTTTGATGCCCATTTGAATCTTGGTCAGATCCTAGGTTTTACCAAGATTTAAACAAGTTTAAAACATGAAAATGAAAAGGGAAGCATTTATCCTTCTTAGTCACTCTAAATGAAGTTTTTGGGAGGTTTTTGAAATTTCCATGTTTGAAACCCAAAACCACTTCTCTTCATGCTTGACTTCATAAGACATAGTTTAGGGTTAGGGGTACATACATGATTTGTATGTTTTGAATATGTCTAGACCTTGTTTATCAACTTGAATGCTTACTATATGACATAAGAAAACTACGTATGTGCTTTGGTTTTTCATTTTTCTGTTTTTTTTTTGAATTTTCTGCCCATTTGAATCTCTGTCAAATCCTAGGTTTGACCAAGATTTAAACAAGTTTAACACGTGAAAATGAAAAAGTAAGCATGGATCCTTCTTAGTCACTCCAAAATGTACCAATTGATAGATGTGTTAACTTTGCTTCATGGAAAAAATAATGTCATGTAAATGAGTTAACTTGGATTTCCTACCCTTGAATCCATAGGAAACTTTGTTCTAATGCACTATAATAATCAACCGAGTTTTTACACCAACAGGTCTGTCACTTACGTGTGGTGCCCATGCGTGAGGTCCCACACTTCAGTGAGCACAAGTCACGTGCAGTAGGTACGCAAACTCCCAGCCATCTTCTTTGTCAAGAGAAGACGCATCAGGATGCGTATTGGAAGTATGTGGGTCCTTCTGGATCCTTCGGTTGTCCCTCTCACAAAAAAACAAATCTCTCTCATTCTCGGCCTCGCTCGCTCGCTCGCTCGCACCTCCTGCTCACTGACAAACCCTGCACAAAAGTCAACATCATCACCCGAAAAAGGGGAGACACCATAATGCTCTCCCTCCTTCTTCTCTCCTTCCGAGTGATCCCTCTTCCTCCGAGTTTCACTCGACGGGCAAACACATATGTGCTGCATAGTAGAGTAATACTAATAAAAAGGAACGTAGAAAAATCGACCTACGAATCTATAATTAAATAGGTTAAACTAGGGTTTTGCCCAGTACTACAGATCAAGGTTTAAAAAAATCCAACTACGGGGTTCGAACAACCCCATTTCTAATCAAAGAATTTTTTCGACGTCATCCAAATGGCCTCAAACTATAGCATGGGCGGATCCAGACTATAGCATGGGCGGACCAAGATAATTTAAACAAGTTTAAAACATGAAAATGAAAAGGGAAGCTTGTATCCTTCTTAGTCACTCTAAAATGAAGTTTGGGGAGGTTTTTGAAATTTCCATGCTTGAAACCAAAAACCACTTCTCTTCATGCTTGACTTCATAAGACAAAGTTTAGGGTTAGGGGTAGATACATGATTTTTCTGGTTTGAATATGTCTAGACCTTATTTATCAACTTAATTGAATGCTTACTATATAACATAAGAAGACCTTGTTTTTTTTATTTTGTTTTTAATTTTTATACGGATTTGAATCTTGGTTAAATCCTAGGTTTCACCAAGATTTGAATAAGTTTAAAACATGAATATGAAAAAGTAAGCATGCATGTATGCTTCATAATTAATCACTTCAAAATGAAGCTCTTGGGAGGGTTTTTGAAATTTCCATGTTTGAAACCAAAAAACCACATATCATCATGCTTGACTTCATGAGACAGAGTTTAGGTTAGGGGGTAGATACATGATTTCTCTGGTTTGAATATGTCTAGACCTTGTTCATCAACTTAATTGAAAGCTTACAATATAACATAAGAAGACTATGTGCCTTGGTTTTTCATTTTTTGTTTTTTTTTAAATTATGCCCATTTGAATCTTTGTCAAATCCTAGGTTTGACCGTGATTTAAACAAGTTTAAAACATGAATATGAAAAAGTAAGCATGTATCCTTCGTAGTCACTCCAAAATGAAGCTCGATCTTGAGAGGGTTTTTGAAATTTCCATGTTTGAAACCAAAAAACCACATACTTATCTTCATGCTTGACTTCATAAGACAGAGTTAATTAGGGGTTAGGGGTAGCTTGATACATGATTTTTCTGGTTTGAATATGTCTAGACCTTATTTATCAACTTAATTGAATGCTTACTATATGACATAAGAAGACCTTGGTTTTCATTTTTTATACCCATTTGAATCTTGGTCAAATCATAGGTTTGACCAAGATTTGAACAAGTTTAAAACACGAATATGAAAAAGTAAGCACGTACGTATGCTTCTTAATTAGTCACTCCAAAATGAAGCTCTTGGCAGGGTTTTTGAAATTTCCATGCTTGAAACCAAAAACCACTTCTCTTCATGCATGCTTGACTTCATAAGACAGAGTTTAGGGTTACGGGGTAGATACATAATTTCCTGGTTTGAATATGTGTAGACCTTGTTTATCAAAATAATTGAATGCTTACTATATAATATAAGAAGACCTTGTTTTTTTTTGAATTTTTATACCCATTTGAATCTTGGTCAAATCCTTGGTTCCACCAAGATTTGAATAAGTTAAAAACATGAATATGAAAAAGTAAGCATGTATGCTTCTTAGTCACTTCAAAATGAAGCTCTTGGGAGGGTTTTTGAATTTCCATGTTCGAAACCAAAAACCACATATCTTCATGCTTGACTTCATGAAACAGAGTTTAGGGTTAGGGGTAGATACATGCATGATTTTTCTGGTTTGAATATGTCTAGACCTTGTTTATCAACTTAATTGAATGCCTACTATATAACATAAGAAGACCTTTTTTGTTTTTTTTAAATTTTTATACCCATTTGAATCTTGGTCAAATCCTAGGTTTCACCAAGATTTCAATAAGTTTAAAACATGAATATGAAAAAGTAAGCATGCATGTATGCTTCTTAATTAATCGCTTCGAAATGAAGCTCTTGAGAGGGTTTTTGAAATTTCCATGTTTGAAACCAAAAAAAACCACGTACTTCTCTTCATGCTTGACTTCATAAGACAGAGTTTGGGGATAGGGGTAGCTTGATACATGAATTTTCTGGTTTGAATATGTCTAGACCTTGTTTATCAACTTAATTGAATGCTTACTAGATGACATAAGATGACTATGTGCATTGGTTTTTCATTTTATTGTTTTTTTTTTAATTTTTATGCCCATTTGAATCTTGGTCAAATCCTAGGTTTGACCATGATTTAAACAAGTTTAAAACATGAATATGAAAAATTAAGCATGTATCCTTCGTAGTCACTCCAAAATGAAGCTCGATCTTGAGAGGGTTTTTGAAATTTCCATGTTTGAAACCAAAAAACCACGTACTTCTCTTCATGCTAGACTTCATAAGACAAAGTTTGGGGTTAGGGGTAGCTTGATACATAAACTTTCTGGTTTGAATATGTCTAGACATTATTTATCAACTTAATTGATGAATGCTTACTTGATGACATAAGAGTTTTTGAAATTTCCATGCTTGAAAACCAAAAACCACTTCTCTTCATGCATGCTTGACTTCATAAGATAGAGTTTGGGTTAGGGGGTAGATACATGATTTTCCTGCTAGTTTGAATATGTCTAGACCTTGTTTATCAATTTAATTGAATGCTCACTATATGACATGAGCAGACCTTGGTTTTAATTTTTTTATACACATTTGATTCTTCGTCAAATCCTAGGTTTGTTGACCAAGATTTGAACAAGTTTAAAACATTAATATGAAAAGGTAAGCACGTATGCTTCTTAATTAGTCACTCCAAAATGAAGCTCTTGGGAGGGTTTTTGAAATTTCCATGATTGAAACCAAAAACCACTTCTCTTCATGCTTGACTTCATAAGTCAGGGTTTAGGGATATATAGGGGGTAGATACATGATTTTTTTGGTTTGAATATGTCTAGAGCTTGTTTTTCAACTTGAATGCTTACTATATAACATACGAAGACTATTTGCTAACGGAGGGAGTAAGCACTCTAGCTATGAAAAGTACCAAACGATGCATACCAAAATGATTTTTTAGAGGAATACTAGTTCGGATTATATAATTTTATATTAGCAGGCCAAAATCGAACCCCGTAGTTGGATTTTCAGAAATTGATTCGTAGTACTGGGCAAAACCCTAGTTTAGCTTATTTAATAATAGATTCGTAGGTCGATTTTTTTACGTTATTATTATTACTACTAGGAAGCACATGTGTTTCCCATCCAGTGAAACTCTTTCATTTCATTTTTCTTTTCCGCAAGGTCGGGAGTCGGAGGAAGAGGGATCACACGGGAGGAGACGAAGGGAGAGCAGTCACGGGGCCCCACTTATTTATGGTGTCTGTCCTTTTTCTGGTGATGTTGACTGTTGTGCAGGGTTGTCAGTGCGCAGGGGGGTGCGAGCGAGCGAGAAAGGCCGAGAATGAGAGAGATGTTTTTTTTTAGGGGGACAACCGAACGATCCTGAAGGACCCAGATTTCCAATACGCATCAGAGCGGAGTTTACAGTAGGACACAAAATAAACAGGAAATTACGTCTAAATCCCTAAGATTTACATGGTAGACCCCATGCTGAAAGCAAGAAATGCGATCGGGTCCTTAATAGGCACCGTCCGGATTGATCCTCGTCGGAGCCGGGGACGAACCACTTGGCGCGACCAAATCGCTATGGCTACAGAGCCTGCACACCATGGCCTACGAGCTGAGCTAGAAACGACCTGCCAAAACCGGCAGCCAACGGAGGTGGATAATTGGAGAGAGAGAGAGAGTGTGTTGATGCCTCTCTCTTGACAAAGAAGATGGCCGGGAGTTTGCCTACCTAGCGTACGTGACTTGTGCTCACTGAAGTGTGGGACCTCACGCATGGGAACCACACGTAAGTGACAGACTTGTTGCTCTAATAACTCGGGTGATCATTATACTGTATTAGTACATAGTTTCCTATGGATCCTTCTTAGTCACTCCAAAATGAAGCTCTTTGGGAGGGTTTTTGAAATTTCCATGTTTGAAACCAAAAATAAGAAGACTATGTGCCTTGATTTTTCATTTTTTAAAATTTTGCCCATTTGAATCTTGGTTAAATCCTAGGTTTGACCATGATTTAAACAAGTTTAAAACATGAATATGAAAAATTAAGCATCTATCCTTCTTAGTCACTCCAATATGTAGCTCTTGGGAGGGTTTTTGAAATTTCCATGCTTGAAACCAAAAACCACTTCTCTTCATGCATGCTTGACTTCTTCATAAGACAGAGTTTAGGGTTAGGGGGTAGATACATGATTTTCCTGGTTTGAATATGTGTAGACCTTGTTTATCAAATTAATTGAATGCTTACTATATAACATATAAGAAGACCTTATTTTTTTTTGAACTTTTATACCCATTTGAATCTTGGTCAAATCCTTGGTTCCACCAAGATTTGAATAAGTTAAAAACATGAATATGAAAAAGTAAGCATGTATGCTTCTTAGTCACTTCAAAATGAAGCTCTTGGGAGGGTTTTTGAATTTCCATGTTCGAAACCAAAAACCACATATCTTCATGCTTGACTTCATGAAACAGAGTTTAGGGTTAGGGGTAGATACATGCTTGATTTTTCTTGTTTGAATATGTCTAGACCTTGTTTATCAACTTAATTGAATGCCTACTATATAACATAAGAAGACCTTTTTTGTTTTTTTTAAATTTTTATACCCATTTGAATCTTGGTCAAATCCTAGGTTTCACCAAGATTTGAATATAAGTTTAAAACATGAATATGAAAAAGTAAGCATGCATGTATGCTTCTTAATTAATCTCTTCGAAATGAAGCTCTTGGGAGGGTTTTTGAAATTTCCATGTTTGAAACCAAAAACCACATATCTTCATGCATGCGCTTGACTTCATGAGACAGAGTTTAGTGTTAGGGGGTAGATACATGATTTCTCTCGTTTGAATATGTCTAGACCTTGTTTATCAACTTAATTGAATGATGCTTACTATATGACATAAGAAGACTA
Source organism: Lolium perenne (assembly GCF_019359855.2). NCBI lineage: Eukaryota > Viridiplantae > Streptophyta > Magnoliopsida > Poales > Poaceae > Lolium > Lolium perenne. The sequence goes on along the minus strand of NC_067244.2, from coordinate 23,671,773 downwards.
TGTGCCTTGATTTTTCATTTTTTTAAAATTTTTCCCATTTGAATCTTGGCCAAATCCTAGGTTTGACCATGATTTAAACAAGTTTAAAACATGAATATGAAAAATTAAGCATGTATCCTTCGTAGTCACTCCAAAAGGAAGCTCTTGAGAGGGGTTTTGAAATTTCCATGTTTGAAACCAAAAAACCACGTACTTCTCTTCATGCTTGACTTCATAAGACAGAGTTTGGGGTTAGGGGTAGCTTGATACATGAATTTTCTGGTTTGAATATGTCTAGACCTTGTTTATCAACTTAATTGAATGCTTACTAGATGACATAAGATGACTATGTGCATTGGTTTTTCATTTTTTTTGAATTTTTATGCCCATTTGAATCTTGGTCAAATTCTAGGTTTGACCATGATTTAATCAAGTTTAAAACATGAATATGAAAAATTAAGCATCTATCCTTCTTAGTCACTCCAATATGTAGCTCTTGGGAGGGTTTTTGAAATTTCCATGCTTGAAAACCAAAAACCACTTTTCTTCATGCATGCTTGACTTCATAAGACATAGTTTAGGGTTAGGGGGTAGATACATGATTTTCCTACTAGTTTGAATATGTCTAGACCTTGTTTATCAATGTAATTGAATGCTTACTATATGACATGAGCAGACCTTGGTTTTAATTTTTTATACCCATTTGAATCTTCGTCAAATCGTAGCTAGGTTTGTTGACCAAGATTTGAACAAGTTTAAAACATGAATATGAAAAAGTAAGCATGTATGCGTCTTAACTAGTCACTCCAAAATGAAGCTCGATCTTGGGAGGGTTTTTGAAATTTCCATGTTTGAAACCAAAAACCACTTCTTCTCTTCATGCTTGACTTCATAAGTCAGGGTTTAGGGATATATAGGGGGTAGATACATGATTTTTCTGGTTTGATATGTCTAGACCTTGTTTATCAACTTAATTGAATGCTTACTATATGACATAAGAAGACTACGTGACTTGTGCTCACTGAAGTGTGGGACCTCACGCATGGGAACCACACGTTAGTGACAGACTTGTTGCTCTAATAACTCGGGTGATCATTATACTGTATTAGTACATAGTTTCCTATGGATCCTTCTTAGTCACTCCAAAATGAAGCTCTTTGAGAGGGTTTTTGAAATTTCCATGTTTGAAACCCAAAACAACTTCTCTTCATGCTTGACTTCATAAGACAGAGTTTAGGGTTAGGGGTAGATACATGATTTGTCTGGTTTGAATACGTCTAGACCTTGTTTATCAACTTTAATGCTTACTATATGACATAAGAAGACTATGTGCTTTGGTTTTTCATTTTTCTGATTTTTGTTATTTTTGATGCCCATTTGAATCTTGGTCAGATCCTAGATTTTACCAAGTTTTAAACAAGTTTAAAACATGAAAATGAAAAGGGAAGCATTTATCCTTCTTAGTCACTCTAAATGAAGTTTTTGGGAGGTTTTTGAAATTTCCATGTCTGAAACCCAAAACCACTTCTCTTCATGCTTGACTTCATAAGACATAGTTTAGGGTTAGGGGTACATACATGATTTGTATGTTTTGAATATGTCTAGACCTTGTTTATCAACTTGAATGCTTACTATATGACATAAGAAAACTACGTATGTGCTTTGGTTTTTCATTTTTCTGTTTTTTTTTTGAATTTTCCGCCCATTTGAATCTCTGTCAAATCCTAGGTTTGACCAAGATTTAAACAAGTTTAACACGTGAAAACGAAAAAGTAAGCATGGATCCTTCTTAGTCACTCCAAAATGTACCAATTGATAGATGTGTTAACTTTGCTTCATGGAAAAAATAATGTCATGTAAATGAGTTAACTTGGATTTCCTACCCTTGAATCCATAGGAAACTTTGTTCTAATGCACTATAATAATCAACCGAGTGTTTACACCAACAGGTCTGTCACTTACGTGTGGTGCCCATGCGTGAGGTCCCACACTTCAGTGAGCACAAGTCACGTGCAGTAGGTACGCAAACTCCCAGCCATCTTCTTTGTCAAGAGAAGACGCATCAGGATGCGTATTGGAAGTATGTGGGTCCTTCTGGATCCTTCGGTTGTCCCTGATACGTCTCCGACGTATCGATAATTTCTTATGTTCCATGCCACATTATTGATGTTATCTACATGTTTTATGCACACTTTATGTCATATTCGTGCATTTTCTGGAACTAACCTATTAACAAGATGCCGAAGTGCTAGTTGCTATTTTCTGCTGTTTTTGGTTTCAGAAATCCTAGTAAGGAAATATTCTCGGAATTGGACGAAATCAAAGCCCAGGGGCCTATTTTTCCACGAAGCTTCCAGAAGTCCGAAGACGAAACGAAGAGGGGCCACGAGGCAGCCAGAGCATAGGGCGGCGCGGCCCCTGCCCTGGCCGCGCGGGCCTATGGTCTGGGCCCCCCGTGCCGCCTCTTGACCTACCCTTCCGCCTACTTAAGGCCTCCGTGACGAAACCCCCAGTACCGAGAGCCACGATACGGAAAACCTTCCAGAGACGCCGCCAACGCCGATCCCATCTCGGGGGATCCAGGAGATCGCCTCCGGCACCCTGCCGGAGAGGGGAATCATCTCCCAGAGGACTCTACGCCGCCATGGTCGCCTCCGGAGTGATGTGTGAGTAGTCTACCCCTGGACTATGGGTCCATAGCAGTAGCTAGATGGTTGTCTTCTCCCCATTGTGCTATCATTGTCGGATCTTGTGAGCTGCCTAACATGATCAAGATCATCTATCTGTAATTCTATATGTTGCGTTTGTTGGGATCCGATGAATAGAGAATACTTGTTATGTTGATTATCAAAGTTATATCTACGTGTTGTTTATGATCTTGCATGCTTTCCGTTACTAGTAGATGCTCTGGCCAAGTAGATGCTTGTAACTCCAAGAGGGAGTATTTATGCTCGATAGTGGGTTCATGCCTGCATTGACACCTGGGACAGTGACAGAAAGTTCTAAGGTTGTGTTGTGCTGTTGCCACTAGGGATAAAACATTGATGCTATGTCTAAGGATGTAGTTGTTGATTACATTACGCACCATACTTAATGCAATTGTCTGTTGCTTTGCAACTTAATACTGGAAGGGGTTCGGATGATAACCTGAAGGTGGACTTTTTAGGCATAGATGCAGTTGGATGGCGGTCTATGTACTTTGTCGTAATGCCCAATTAAATCTCACTATACTCATCATGATATGTATGTGCATGGTCATGCTCTCTTTATTTGTCAATTGCCCAACCGTAATTTGTTCACCCAACATGCTGTTTGTCTTATGGGAGAGACACCTCTAGTGAACTGTGGACCCCGGTCCAATTCTCTTTACTGAAATACAATCTACTGCAATACTTGTTCTACTGTTTTCTGCAAACAATCATCTTCCACACAATACGGTTAATCCTTTGTTACAGCAAGCCGGTGAGATTGACAACCTCACTGTTTCGTTGGGGCAAAGTACTTTGGTTGTGTTGTGCAGGTTCCACGTTGGCGCCGGAATCCCTGGTGTTGCGCCGCACTACATCCCGCTGCCATCAACCTTCAACGTGCTTCTTGACTCCTACTGGTTCGATAAACCTTGGTTTCTTACTGAGGGAAACTTGCTGCTGTACGCATCACACCTTCCACTTGGGGTTCCCAACGAGCGTGTGCTTTACGCGTCATCAAGCTAAATTTCTGGCGCCGTTGCCGGGGAGATCAAGACACGCTGCAAGGGGAGTCTCCACTTCTCAATCTCTTTACTTCGTTTTTGTCTTGCTTAGTTTTATTTACTACTTTGTTTGCTGCACTAAATCAAAATACAAAAAAATTAGTTGCTAGTTTACTTTATTTGCTATCTTGTTTACTATATCAAAAACACAAAAAAATTAGTTTACTTGCATTTACTTTATCTAGTTTGTTTTATTTACTGTTGCTAAAATGGCCAACGCTGAAAATACTAAGTTGTGTGACTTCACAACCACAAATAATAATGATTTCTTATGCACACCTATTGCTCCACCTGCTACTACAGCAGAATTCTTTGAAATTAAACCTGCTTTACTGAATCTTGTTATGCGAGAGCAATTTTCTGGTGTTAGTTCTGATGATGCTGCTGCCCATCTTAATAATTTTGTTGAACTATGTGAAATGCAAAAATATAAAGATGTAGATGGTGATATTATTAAACTAAAATTGTTCCCTTTCTCATTAAGAGGAAGAGCTAAAGATTGGTTGCTATCTCTGCCTAAGAATAGTATTGATTCATGGACTAAATGCAAGGATGCTTTTATTGGTAGATATTATCCCCCTGCTAAAATTATATCTTTGAGGAGTAGCATAATGAATTTTAAACAATTAGATACTGAACATGTTGCTCAAGCTTGGGAAAGAATGAAATCTCTGGTTAAAAATTGCCCAACCCATGGACTGACTACTTGGATGATCATCCAAACCTTCTATGCAGGACTAAATTTTTCTTCACGGAATTTATTGGATTCAGCTGCTGGAGGTACCTTTATGTCCATCACTCTTGGTGAAGCAACAAAGCTTCTTGATAATATGATGATCAACTACTCTGAATGGCACACGGAAAGAGCTCCACAAGGTAAGAAGGTAAATTCTGTTGAAGAAACCTCTTCCTTGAGTGATAAGATTGATGCTATTATGTCTATGCTTGCGAATGATAGGACTAATATTGATCCTAATAATGTTCCATTAGCTTCATTGGTTGCACAAGAACATGTTGATGTAAACTTCATTGAAAATAATAATTTCAACAACAATGCTTACCGGAACAATTCTAGTAACAACTATAGGCCATATCCTTATAATAATGGCAACGGCTATGGTAATTCTTCTGGTAATTCTTACAACAATAATAGGAGTTCACCCCCTGGACTTGAAGCCATGCTTAAAGAATTTATTAGTACACAAACTGCTTTTAACAAATCTGTTGAAGAAAAGCTTGGGAAAATTGATATACTTGCTTCTAAAGTAGATAGTCTTGCTGCTGATGTTGATCTTTTGAAATCAAAAGTTTTGCCTAATGAGAATCATCATAATAAAATTATTACTACAGCAAATGCCATTCAAGTTAGAATTAATGAGAATATAAGATTAATGGCTGAACTGCGTGCTAGGTGGGATAGAGAAGAAAATGAAAAACTAGCTAAAGAAAAGAATGTAGCTAAAGTTTGGACTATTACCACCACTTGTAACGCTAATGCTACACATGTTGCTGCACCTCCTACTAATAATAATAAAAGAATCGGTGTTAGCAATGTTTCCACTTCTAATGCAAAGCGCGAGAAACTGCCTGAAACTGCTAAAACTGCTGAAACTGCCCGTGATAAAGTTGCTGAAATTTTTTCCAACATTGGGGATGATGATCCCATTGCTTTAGATTATAATGGTTTGAATTTTGATGATTGCCACATCTCTGAAGTTATAAAGTTCTTGCAAAAACTTGCTAAAAGTCCTAATGCTAGTGCTATAAATTTGGCTTTCACGCATCATATTACAAATGCTCTCATAAAAGCTAGAGAAGAGAAACTAGAGCGTGAAGCCTCTATTCCTAAAAAGCTAGAGGATGGTTGGGAGCCCATCATTAAGATGAAGGTTAAAGATTTTGATTGTAATGCTTTATGTGATCTTGGTGCAAGTATTTCTGTTATGCCTAAGAAAATTTATAATATGCTTGACTTGCCACCGCTGAAAAATTGTTATTTGGATATTAATCTTGCTGATCATTCTACAAAGAAACCTTTGGGTAAAGTTGATAATGTTCGCATTACCGTTAACAATAATCTTGTTCCCGTTGATTTTGTTGTCTTGGATATTGAATGCAATGCATCTTGTCCCATTATATTGGGAAGACCTTTTCTTCGAACTGTTGGTGCTATTATTGATATGAAGGAAGGTAATATAAAATATCAATTTCCTCTCAAGAAAGGTATGGAACACTTCCCTAGAAAGAGAATGAAGTTACCTTTTGATTCTATTATGAGAACAAATTATGATGTTGACACTTCGTCTCTTGATAATACTTGATACACACTTTCTGCGCCTAGCTGAAAGGCGTTAAAGAAAAGCGCTTATGGGAGACAACCCATGTTTTTACCTACAGTACTTTGTTTTTATTTTGTGTCTTGGAAGTTGTTTAATACTGTAGCAACCTCTCCTTATCTTAGTTTTGTGTTTTGTTGTGCCAACTTAAGCCGTTGATAGAAAAGTAAGTACTAGATTTGGATTACTGCGCAGTTCCAGATTTCTTTGCTGTCACGAATCTGGGTCCACCTCCCTGTAGGTAGCTCAGAAAATTAAGCCAATTTACGTGCATGATCCTCAGATATGTACGCAACTTTCATTCAATTTGAGCATTTTCATTTGAGGAAGTCTGGTGCCATTTTAAAATTCGTCAATACGAACTGTTCTGTTTTGACAGATTCTGTCTTTTATTTCGCATTGCCTCTTTTGCTATGTTGGTTGAATTTCTTTGATCCACTAATGTCCAGTAGCATTATGCAATGTCCAGAAGTGTTAAGAATGATTGTGTCACCTCTGAATATGTTAATTTATATTGTGCACTAACCCTCTAATGAGTTGTTTCGAGTTTGGTGTGGAGGAAGTTTCACTACAAGAAAAGTTCTGATAGGCAACGTCTCAAAATCGTCCGCTAAGGGGTGTTTTTCGTCGCCTATGGGCCTAACCCGACGATATGGGTTCTGTTGTGGAAACTGCGTCAGGCAAAGTCCTACGACGATTTTTTCGGTCCGTCGCGCTTGGGCGCCCTTCCGCCACGGAAAATCGGACCGTTGCCCAAGTGTTTCCGGGTGCCCGTTGACTGCTGACGTCATGCAAACTGACACGTGGCAGACGCCGTTAACTGGCAGTTAACGGCGTTAACCGGCTGAAACCCCGTGGTAGATGGTAGGCCCACACGAGGCCTGCCACGTCTTAAGCGGGCCGGGCCAGCTGACATAGTTTGACCGGTCAACTATATAGATGGGCTGGTCCATTAGTTACGTGGGCTGGGCCTAACCTCTAAGGTTGACTGGTCAAAACTTAAATGGGCCGGCCCATTTAACATGTGGGGTCCACCTTACAGCAACTGGGCCGGCCCAAGAAGCAAGTGGGCCGGGCCAAACATAGGTGGGTCCCACTTTCCTGTTAAAGGGCCGGCCCATTTAGTGTGTGGGGTCCACCATATAGCAAGTGGGCCGGGCCAAAAACACAGGTGGGTCCCACTTTCCAGTTAAAGGGTCGGCCCATTTAGTATGTGGGGTCCACCATATAGCAAGTGGGCCGGCCCAACAAGATAGTGGGCCGGGCCAAAAATACAGGTGGGTCCCACTTTCCTGTTAAAGGGCCGGCCCATTTGGTGTGTGGGGTCCACCATATAGCAAGTGGGCCAGCCCAACAAGATAGTGGGCCGGGCCAGAAGCACAGGTGGGTCCCACCTTCCTGTTAAAAGGCCGGCCCACTTAGTATGTGGGGTCCACCATATAGCAAGTGGGCCGGCCCAACAAGATAGTGGGCCGGGCCAAAAACACAGATGGGTCCCACTTTCCAGTTAAAAGGCCGGCCCATTTAGTATGTGGGGTCCACCATATAGCAAGTGGGCCGGCCCAACAAGATAGTGGGCCGGGCCAAAAACACAGGTGGGTCCCACCTTCCTGTTAAAGGGCCGGCCCATTTACCATGTGGGACCACCATATAGCAAATAGGCTGGCCCAACAAGATATTGGGCCGGCCCAATAAGCATGTGGATCCCACTATCGTGTAACCGGGTCGGCCTACTAAAGAAGTGGGCTGGCCCAAAATGAAAGTGGGTCCCACACTACTGTAAGTGGGCCGGCCCAATCTGTTGTAGTGCCCTACTTGTTTGACTAGTCAACTTGCATTACATTTCATGAGCCTAAAGTCTGATATCAATGATACAAACAATTACATACACAAATAAAACAGGTAGGAAAATTACAAGGCAATTAATGTGCCCAAACAAAAAAATTACATATAATCATTGAGGACTTCTATTAGCATCATCAATAACACGTTGACATTTGGCAATCGCCTTGATTGAATCTTGTGTACTCTTTGTCAACATATCAGCTACAGATCTTAAAGCAGCAATACCATGTCTTTTATAAAGTACAGCCTTGAGATATTTACTGTTTGATGAAAGCAATTGTCTAGGTTGACGGCTATGAGAAGATGCATCAGAAGAAATATCAGAACTTTTTGTGGGCCTCACTTCTAATGAAGATTGCTTCATCACAACTGCATTCTGATAATAATGCAAAAAAAGTTAAACGATGAACTATGCAAACATTTATTATGCAATGTAGATATAAGATAATAACAAGTTGCATAAATAAGACAATGTATGGAACTTGTACTAAGCACAAACTTACATCATAATGTTGCACATGGTCGCTACAGATCCTTTTTTGGCGACTATCTTCTAATGATGACTGCTTCATTAAAACTGCATTCTGGTAACATTGCAAACATAGTTACAACAATTAACTATTCAAACATGTATTACGCAATGTAGAGATCAGATAACAGCATGTAGCAGAAATAAGCACAAGATAAGATAAGATGCATGTACTAAGCACATACCGCTCGCTGAGTCCTTCTCTTGCGTGCACTAGTCGTGGTCAACATGCCTGTCATTTTAGGTTCAGCCATCAAGTGAAATGCTAATCCTCCTGCTCCATTGTCCTTAATCTGTGTTTAGATATCACATTTAAGACCAAGTCAGCTGGTTTCAAATAACAAAAAACTTGAGCTGCCAAATGAATAAGCCAATATTTACCAGATATCAGATTAAAACCAACTAGATGTTGCTTTGCATGAGATACGGATTTCAGACATTCAGATTTAGAGTAGGGTAATGCCAAGGTTTTCCACATAAAGTAAACTGGCATTAAGAATGACCAAATGTCGAGTTCAAATCACCTTCGCAGCTTCTCCAAGACAAGCATATCAAATAGGCGAAACATAGTAAAGCATGAATGGCATTGCTATGGCAGGGTTCCAAGTGTTAATCTCTTGCATAAGGAACAATGCATATAGGTTATAGATAATAACGGAAGTAAACTGCCAAAATTACCAACCAAGAACTCAGATTCCAACCTTCCCTAGCGTCCCCGTTGTTAATGTTGGATGTTCTAATAAGTGGTTCGCATGATCAATCCCTAGGAAAAATAACATTGACAAGTCAGTCTACGATAATACAAAGACCAGACATGCACGCAGCAATAACTATATAAGCTAAAGACGAGGTATAAGAGCAAGCAGATTGGAAATGCACATAGCATGATTATAAAAGCAGTGTGAGAATAGCAGACACGAGAAAACAGCTAGCAGCTAGCGGTGAGCTAATGACGTGGTATAAGAACAAGCAGATTGGAAATGCCCATAGCATGACTATAAAAGTAGTGCGACAATAGCATGCAGTACAAAAACAGTAGGCAGCAAATGAATGGGTATAAGGCTATAAATATGTGGATGCACACAGGTGTCAGTAGAATGAACAGGATGGTAGCGACCGGATAATGCTTTTGTACTGTACAATATTTAAACAAACTTCATGCGAAGCAACACATCAAGAAAGTTAACGGCATATGAGATCTGCAAATAACTACACAAAACATGGCTAAAGAAACACCGCGATCTAACGGGCCAGCGTACTAACCAAGCTGCGGCGGGGTGGACGGGGGCGGCAACTTGCATTCCAGCGGCGGCGAACGCGGGAGACGATGAATCGACCCTGTTTCAGTAGAAGCGGGAGTTAGTGAAACAGATCTGGTTGGCTGGCAAGGGATTCGGTGAAGTTGATACAGCCGCTGCGCCGAGGTAGTCGGTGGCGAGGTCGGCGGTGAAGCAGATCCGTTGGTGGCGAGGTCGGTGGTGAAGCAGATCCGTCGGTGACGAGGGCGGCGGGGGAGCGGATCAGGTGGGTGGACAGCCAACACGATCAAGGCTACGCCGTGGAGGAGTATGCCGGCGGCGAAGCAGATCTAGTACTGTAGAGAGTCAGAGCTTTGGCGTGTGAGAGCATTTTTGAGCTAATGGGGCGAATGGTTGGTGGGTGGGTGTGGGCCTGTGGGGAGGGTTCGGGATCTAGGCAAGATATTTCATTGTTACCGAATGAGCCCTCCATGGTCGGTGGGTTGTAGCTTCCGGACCAGGGTTAAAAGGGTAAAACTGGTCACGGGATTTTCGAATGGATGCGGCGGGATGATTTGGCGCGCGGCCGAAATTTTCAGTTTCAAGCTACGAGCAGAACGACAAAAATAATGTTCTTCCCCAGGGAGCTCTCATTTCTTCCTCTTCTCTTTCTCTCTCGAGTCTCTCCCACTCCCCCGGCTCCTCTCCCCCTTCTCTCCGGTGGCCTCGCCGGCCGGAGACGAGGCCGACTTCTCTCTGTATATTGTACACCCTCCGAACTAAATTAATTGATTCAACTTTCCTTAGACGTGTATGTATCTAGAGTAAAAACATGTGTGGATACATCCATATTTAGATAAGCAAAGTTGAGTCAGCTAATTTGGATCCGAGGGAGTTAGTGTTGTTGTAAGCTTAGATCCAGTGTTTCCCATGAGCAGAATGGCGCAATGGAGTCGGGGATCTCGTCATCGGTTCAGATCTGGCCTATGGTGAATCTGGCGGATCTTGCCGGCCAAACCCCGATCTGGTGCCATCAACGTGATGGCGCTAACGGCGAGGCTTGCTTTGGTCAGTGCTTCAGATCTGGTCAATGGGGAAGTCAAGCTGCTAAAGTTCACAAGCTCGGGGCATACGACGGCGTCATCCGTCTTGCCCGTGCACATCTTGGCCTTTCAGCGGCCCTTCTCAGAGCCAATATGCCGTTGCTGAGGCCCTTCTTCTCCTTCGTCCTGGCGACTACCGGCGACACCGTCCCAAGTGGTGCGTCCCCGGCGACGGAGTTGCTGGAAAGGATGCGGAGCAGAGATCTGATGTGCGGTCGAGAAGGACTCGATTGATTTTCTTCTATATGTTTTGGGGTCCTTTTTGTAAAGTTGCAGGTTCTATTAGTTATTGTCTAGTACTTTTGGTCCTCTATGTAATTTTTTGGACTAGTTTCCATTGGCACTGATAAACTTGAATTTTGACAAGTTCACAGGGAAAAAAAATCCTTAGCACATATGGCCTATCATGTATAAACATTCTTGAGATTTAAACTATATGTAATGTGCCATGCATTAACCCTAAACCATATATATGTAACTAACCCTAGCTGATCAAACCCAACTTAATTAAAACAAATAACCCTAAACTATATGCATGCACTTTATGCGCATAGGCGCGGGTGCCTCTAATAATGTGTGTGCACACTCGATCGATGATCCCTAAACCTTATACAACCCTGAAACCCTAATCCCTAATCCCTAAACCCTAAACACCCTAAACACTAAACCCTATACCCTAAACCCTAACCCTAACCCTAAACCCTAATTAAACCCTATATATAGGCCAACGACACTTAATTGTGCATCAAGCAGGCCAGGGGTGCCTCGCGGTCCTCTAATTAAATTAAATGTGCCATGCATTAACCCTAAACCATATATATGTAACTAACCATAGCTAATCAACCCTACTTAATGAAAACACATAACCCTAAAGTATACTAGCTATAACCCGATCTAATAAAAACATGCTCTATATATAGCAGCTAGCTAGCAAACCTTAGGTTAACACCAATTAATATATACATGGCCTATATCGATCATGTTGTATAACATATCCCTGAGATTCATTAATTAATTATATAATTATCGTGATAAATTAATTAACTCTAATTTTGACAAGTTCTCTCGAATGAAAACACATTTGATTAAGTTGCCTCATAATATATATATAATTAGTGTGCATGCATGGCCTACCATGCATTCGTGCATATATTTTAATGTATATTTGAACATATTCTTGGGGATTTCAATCTCTCTCTCTCGATCATCTATATATCGTTGGTGGCAAAAAAAACACACATATATATGCATGCAATTTATGCGTAAAGGCGCGGGTGCCTCTAATAATGTGTGTGCGCACTCGATCGATGATCCCTAAACCTTAAACAACCCTAAAACCTTAAATCTCTAATCCCTAATCCCTAAACCTAAACACCCTAAACACTAAACCCTAAACCCTAGACCCTAAACCCTAACCCTAACCCTAACCCTAACCCTAAACCCTAGCTAACCCTAAACCCTAATTAAACCCTATGTATAGGCCAACGACACTTTAATTGTGCATCGAGCAGGCCAGGGGTGCCTCGCGGTCCTCTAATTAAATTAAATGTGCCATGCATTAACCCTAAACCATATATATGTAACTAACCCTAGCTAATCAACCCTACTTAATTAAAACACATAACCCTAAACTATACTAGCTAGCTATAACCTGATCTAATAAAAACATGCTCTATATATAGCAGCTAGCTAGCAAACCGTAGATTAACACCAATTAAAATATACATGGCCTATATCGATCATGTTGTATAACATATCCCTGAGATTCATTAATTAATTATATAATTATCGTGATAAATTAATTATCTTGAATTTTGACAAGCTCTCTCGAATGAAAACACATTTGATTAAGTTGCCTCATAATATATATATAATTAGTGTGCATGCATAGCCTACAATGCATTCGTGCATATATTTTAATGTATATTTGAACATATTCTTGGGGATTTCAATCTCTCTCTCGATCATCTATATATCGTTGGTGGCCCAAAAAACACACATATATATGCATGCACTTTATGCGTAAAGGCGCGGGTGCCTCGATCTAATAATGTGTGTGCGCACTCGATCGATGATCCCTAAACCTTAAACAACCCTAAAACCCTAAATCCCTAATCCCTAATCCCTAAACCCTAAACACCCTAAACACTAAACCCTAGACCCTAGACCCTAAACCCTAACCCTAACCCTAACCATCTGCCCTATCTAACCCTAAACCCTAATTAAACCCTATGTATAGGCCAACGACACTTAATTGTGCATCGAGCAGCCCAGGGGTGCCTCGCGGTCCTCTAATTAAATTAATTAAATGCACCATGCATTAACCCTAAACCATATATATGTAAATAACCCTAGCTAATCAACCCTACTTAATTAAAACACATAACCCTAAACTATACTAGATATAACCCGATCTAATAAAAACATGCTAGCTCTATATATAGCAGCTAGCTAGCAAACCGTAGATTGACGCCAATTAAAATATATATGGCCTATATCGATCATGTTGTATAACATATCCCTGAGATTCATTAATTAATTATATAATTATCGTGATAAATTAATTAACTTGAATTTTGACAAGTTCTCTCGAATGAAAACACATTTGATTAAGTTGCCTCATAATATATATATAATCAGTGTGCATGCATGGCCTACAATGCATTCGTGCATATATTTTAATGTATATTTGAACATATATATTCTTGGGGATTTCAATCTCGATCTCTCTCTCTCTCGATCATCTATATATCGTTGGTGGCCCAAAAAACACACATATATACGCATGCACTTTATGCGTAAAGGCGCGCGCGGGTGCCTCTAATAATGTGTGTGCGCACTCGATCGATGATCCCTAAACCTTAAACAACCCCTAAAACCTTAAATCCCTAATCCCTAATAATCCCTAGCTAATCCCTAAACCCTAAACACCCTAAACACTAAACCCTAAACCCTAAACCCTAACCCTAACCCTAACCCTAAACCTAAACCTAAACCCTAGCTAACCCTAAACCCTAAACCCTAGACCCTAGACCCTAAACCCTAACCCTAATTAACCCTAAACCCTAGCTTACCCCTAAAACCCTAATTAAACCCTATGTATAGGCCAACGACACTTAATTGTACGTGCATCGAGCAGGCCAGGGGGTGCCTCGCGGTCCTCTAATTAAATTAAATGTGCCATGCATTAACCCTAAACCATATATATGTAACTAACCCTAGCTAGCTAATCAACCCTCCTACTTAATTAAAACACATAACCCTAAACTATACTAGCTAGCTATAACCCGAGATCTAATAAAAACATGCTCTATATGTGTATCAGCTAGCTAGCAAACCGTAGATTAACACCAATTAAAATATACATGGCCTATATATCGATCATGTTGTATAACATATCCCTGAGATTCATTAATTAATTATATAATTATCGTGATAAATTAATTTACTTGAATTTTGACAAGTTCTCTCGAATGAAAACACATTTGATTAAGTTGCCTCATAATATATATATATAATTAGTGTGCATGCATGGCCTATAATGCATTCGTGCATATATTTTAATGTATATTTGAACATATTCTTGGGGATTTCAATCTCTCTCTCGATCATCTATATATCGTTGGTGGCCCAAAACACACACATATATACGCATGCACTTTATGCGTAAAGGCGCGGGTGCCTCGATCTAATAATGTGTGTGCGCACTCGATCGATGATCCCTAAACCTTAAACAACCCTAAAACCCTAAATCCCTAATCCCTAATCCCTAAACCCTAAACACCCTAAACACTAAAACCTAGACCCTAGACCCTAAACCCTAACCCTAACCCTAATTAACCCTAACCATCTGCCCTAGCTAACCCTAAACCCTAATTAAACCCTATGTATAGGCCAACGACACTTAATTAATTAAATTAATTAAATGCGCCATGCATTAACCCTAAACCATATACATGTAACTAACCCTAGCTAATCAACCCTACTTAATTAAAACACATAACCCTAAACTATACTAGATATAACCCGATCTAATAAAAACATGCTCTATATATAGCAGCTAGCTAGCTAGCAAACCGTGGATTAACACCAATTAAAATATACATGGCCTATATCGATCATGTTGTATAACATATCCCTAACATTCATTAATTAATTATATAATTATCGTGATAAATTAATTAACTTGAATTTTGACAAGTTCCCTCGAATGAAAACACATTTGATTAAGTTGCCTCATAATATATATATATATAATTAGTGTGCATGCATGGCCTACAATGCAATCGTGCATATATTTTAATGTATATTTGAGCATATATATTCTTGGGGATTTCAATCTCGATCTCTCTCTCTCGATCATCTATATATCGTTGGTGGCCCAAAAAACACACATATATACGCATGCACTTTATGCGTAAAGGCGCGCGCGGGTGCCTCTAATAATGTGTGTGCGCACTCGATTGATGATCCCTAAACCTTAAACAACCCCTAAAACCTTAAATCCCTAATCCCTAATAATCCCTAGCTAATCCCTAAACCCTAAACACCCTAAACACTAAACCCTAAACCCTAAACCCTAACCCTAACCCTAACCCTAAACCCTAGCTAACCCTAAACCCTAAACCCTAGACCCTAAACCCTAGACCCTAAACCCTAACCCTAATTAACCCTAAACCCTAGCTTACCCCTAAAACCCTAATTAAACCCTATGTGTATAGGCCAACGACACTTAATTGTACGTGCATCGAGCAGGCCAGGGGGTGCCTCGCGGTCCTCTAATTAAATTAAATGTGCCATGCATTAACCCTAAACCATATATATGTAACTAACCCTAGCTAGCTAATCAACCCTACTTAATTAAAACACATAACCCTAAACTATACTAGCTAGCTATAACCCGATCTAATAAAAACATACTCTATATGTAGCAGCTAGCTAGCAAACCGTAGATTAACACCAATTAAAATATACATGGCCTATATCGATCATGTTGTATAACATATCCCTGAGATTCATTAATTAATTATATAATTATCGTGATAAATTAATTAACTTGAATTTTGACAAGTTCTCTCGAATGAAAACACATTTGATTAAGTTGCCTCATAATATATATATAATTAGTGTGCATGCATGGCCTACAATGCATTCGTGCATATATTTTAATGTATATTTGAACATATATATTCTTGGGGATTTCAGTCTCGATCTCTCTCTCTCTCTCGATCATCTATATATATATCGTTGGTGGCCCAAAAAACACACATATATACGCATGCACTTTATGCGTAAAGGCGCGGGTGCCTCTAATAATGTGTGTGCGCACTCGATCGATGATCCCTAAACCTTAAACTTAACAACCCCTAAAACCTTAAATCCCTAATCCCTAATAATCCCTAATCCCTAAACCCTAAACACCCTAAACACTAAACCCTAAACCCTAGACCCTAAACCCTAACCCTAACCCTAACCCTAACCCTAACCCTAAACCCTAGCTAACCCTAAACCCTAAACCCTAGACCCTAAACCACCCTAGACCCTAAACCCTAACCTAACCCTAACCTAAACCATAGCTAACCCTAAACCCTAATTAAACCCTATGTATAGGCCAACGACACTTAATTGTGCATCGAGCAGGCCAGGGGGTGCCTCGCGGTCCTCTAATTAAATTAAATGTGCCATGCATTAACCCTAAACCATATATATGTAATAACTAACCCTAGCTAATCAACCCTACTTAATTAAAACACATAACCCTAAACTGTACTAGCTAGCTATATATAACCCGATCTAATCAAAACATGCTCGATCTATATATAGCAGCTAGCTAGCAAATTAAACGGTAGATTAACACCAATTAATATATACGACATGGCCTATATCGATCATATGTTGTATAACATCTCCCTGAGATTCATTAATTAATTATATAATTATCGATGATAAATTAATTAACTTGAATTTTGACAAGTGTTCTCTCGAATGAAAACACATTTGATTAAGTTTCCTCATAATATATATATATAATTAGTGTGCGCACTCGATCGATGATCCCTAAACCTTAAACAACCCTAAAACTCCCCTAAACCTAAACACCCTAAACACTAAACCCTAGACCCTAAACACCCTAAACACCCTAAACACTAAACCCTAAACCCTAGACCCTAAACACCGTAAACACTAAACCCTAAACCCTAAACCCTAAACACCCTAAACACTAATTAAACCCTAAACCCTAGACCCTAAACACCCTAAACTAAACCCTAGACCCTAGCTAAATACCCTAAACACTAAACCCTAAACCCTAAACCCTAGCTAACCCTAAACCCTAATTAAATCCTATATATAGGCCAACGACACTTAATTGTGCATCAAGCAGGCCAGGGGTGCCTAGCTCGCGGTCCTCTAGTTAAATTAAATGTGCCATGCATTAACCCTAAACCATATATATAACTAACCCCTAGCTAATCAAATCCTAGTTCATTAAAACACATAACCCTAAACTATACTAGCTAGCTATAACCCGATCTAATAAAAACATGCTCGATCTATATATAGCAGCTAGCTAGCAAATTAAACGGTAGATTAACACCAATTAATATATACGACATGGCCTATATCGATCATATGTTGTATAACATCTCCCTGAGATTCATTAATTAATTATATAATTATCGATGATAAATTAATTAACTTGAATTTTGACAAGTTCTCTCGAATGAAAACACATTTGATTAAGTTTCCTCATAATATATATATATAATTAGTGTGCATGCATGGCCTACCATGCATGCATTCGTGCATATATTTTAATATATATTTGATCGAACATATTCTTGGGGATTTCAATCTCTCTCTCTCTCGATCATCTATATATCGTTGTTGGCCAAAAAAACACACACATATACACATGCACTTTATGCGCAAAGGCGCGTGTGCCTCTAATAATGTGTGTGTGCGCACTCGATCGATGATCCATAAACCTTAAACCCTAATTCAATAAACCCTAATCCCTAATCCCTAAACCCCTAAACACCATAAACATTAAACCCTAGACCCTAGACCCTAAACCCTAACCTCCTAACCCTAAACCCTAAACCCTAATTAAACCCTATATATAGGCCAATGACACTTAATTGTGCATCAAGCGTGCCAGGGGTGCCTTAGCTCGCGGTCCTCTAATTAAATTAAATGTGCCATGCATATATATATGTGTTTAATTTGGGGATTTCAATCGCTCTCTCGTATGTAGATCTCTCTCTACCTCTCTCTCTCTCTGTCTCTCTCTCTCTCGTTAATTGGTGGCCAACAACACACACATGCACTTTGTGCGCAAAGGCATGTGCCTCTAATAATGTGTGCGCAGTCGATCAATCTAGTTTTGATTAATCATAGCACACAAATAAAGAAGTTGTATTTGAATCCACACAACCTAATCTAAAACACATAACCCCTAACATGGCCTAATTAATTAACCCCTTCTCTCTACCTAATTAGTGGAAATTGCACAAAATCAAAAGGGGTCCCTCACTAATTGTGCATATCTGCTAGATTGAGATAAACTTTTGCCCCATATATATTTGGTGGATGGGTGCATCTTGGCATGTAAAACAATTAGTGTTTGCAAATGGCGTTGTCAAAATTTATGTACAAATGATTTCTTTCCATCCAAAGTGCATAAAATGGGAGTTTTAATGAAGAAAGTACAAATAAAACAGCTCAACATGCTTCCACACCCCGATTTCCACACGAAGTAGAGCATATTTAAAGGATAATTCCAGAGTTTTACTATTTTTCAAGCAACTTTGCTAATTTTCCCCCACTCACATGACTTTATGTCGATTTAGCGAAAATATGGCGAATTTAAACTGCATGGGCGGGATAGTTTGAATTGTGCGCGCGGCAAAGGGAACCGCCTATTCCTCAACCTTGTGCACGGCAAATTACACACGCAACTCCATTAAACGCCACCTACCGACCTTAATTATCACCCCGGCGGCCCGGCCGCATGACCCCCCACCCACCCCGACACAACATATACCCCGCCCGGCGCAGTGCTTACCCGCCCCCTCCCGTCCCTGCGAAGAAGAAGCTTCCCCTCCCCGTCGTTCTTCTCGAGACGCACCGGTGGTCAAGTTGATCCACGGTAGGGCTGCTATCTCTAGCTCAATCATGTATCGGGCAAGACGGCCTAACGATTTATATTTTCTTGATGCTGCTAAAAAAATTCGTCAGTATGCTCGAACTAATTGGCACTTTATAGTTTTCCGCTCGATTTGTCATCGATCAATTTGTTCATTTGCGTGGGCATATAGAGTCAGTTCTGCACTCGATCCGTTAATTTGCTGAAATGCCATGGCAGAGTTTTGTACACGATCTGTTTGCTAAAATGTCGATGGGCATTTTTTGTTTTGTACTCGACATGATTGCTGAAATGCATAATCATGTAGTATAGTTTTGTACTCGATGGATATACATTTCCTACTTCGCCTTAAATTAATCACCAACCACTGTATCTCATAATTAAACAGATGGACAGAACTTGGATACTGCATGGACACTTATGTCCCCCTTCATATATAAATGGTGTTCAACCCTTTATGGGGTTTATTAGAGCTCATGAAGGTCACAACCTGGACATGTATTGCCCGCGCTGCACATGTATGAATGGTGAGAAGAGGCCTCACCCTGTAGTGGCAGATCATTTACACATTTTTGGGATGGACCGCACATATGTTAGGCGGGTTTAGCATGGTGAACCATATAATGATCCTTTATCAGGAGAAGCAGATCTTGCTCACACTGTATGTGTGCTGGCATATGTAGTTAATTATTTATATTGATGCTGCCGCTGTTTCAATCAATAGTTTGCATTGCTGTGCAAGGTTCTGTACTCAAATTTAACTTGTTGCAGATGGATGGACGGGAAGGAGAGAAAAAGCGCTTGCTTCAGAAACGGGTTTCAGCTCGGGACATGTGCTGTGCCGGATGAGAAGGTAAATATGTAAAACGGCATTTGTTCAGGTTGCATCCCTTAGATGTTTGTCTAATCGGTTGATGTACTAATTGCAGAAGCATAGAGTTGAAGAGGTCTCTCAGTTTGATGGGAGATTTGAAGATGAATCTCAGTTTGATGCACCTGTGGATGGTACTAATGACGAGCCTTTCATAGACGAAGGTCCTGCACCTGAGATTATCCAGCCTACAGAAGGAGGCCGTGGACCGAGTACACAGCTTTGCGTTGAAGCGGATGCACGCCCGGAGATCATTAGGGGCGTCCGGGTAGTCTCAAGACCACCCAGCCCTGATGCACCTGTGGATGGTACTGATGACGAGCCTCTCATAGACGAAGGTCCTGCACCTGAGATTATCCAGCCTACAGAAGGAGGCCGTGGACCGAGTACACAGCTTTGCGTTGAAGAGGATGCACACCCGGAGATCATCAGGGGCGTCCCGGTAGTCTCAGGACCACCCAGCCCTGATGCAAAATGTTGAGCTACTTTATGATTCGTACTCTTATGTTCTGGTGCTGTAGTATGTTATGATTTGTACGCCTTTGGCGCTAGATTAAGCATTCAGTGGATGATCGCGTTGCAAAATTCGACACCCACACAATCAGTTCATCGTATGAGTAGTAGCACAATTACTTCTACAGCGATTCCTGCCAGCACATTAGTTGGTAGCATGAAACACTTTCAGGTACTCCCCTCTGATTCATATTAATTGACTCAATTCTGTCTAGATATGGATGTATCTAGATGCATTTGTTAACTAGACTAACAAACTTGAGTCAGTTAATATGAATCCGTGTAAACCGCCCAGTCCTCAAGCAGCTAGTTTATTGACTCTGGACTCCAAGCCTCTCGCGGCAAGCCATCGACGAAGCTTTGACCAGATCTTGGCCCGCAATTTTTTGTGTGTGGCGAATAGCAAAGCTTTGACCAGTTCCTCTCGGGATGCAGCACGCCGGTGAGCTTGCACGGTTGCCATGAGCACTTTCCGGCGGAACTTCCTCTTCAGCGCCCTCAAGCCGCTACTGCGAGACAGCACGCAGTGCCTCGAGGTGGACGGAATTCTGGATCTCAGGGCGGGGGGTCCACATCGTCCGGGAACGATCTCCAGCGGGTTAACGAGGACATGCATGGCGGCCAGGGGTTTTTTTTTTTTTTGGTTTGACCTTGGGATTTGGGGTTTTTCGGATAGGGGAGGAGGAACCGAGGAAGAGGAAGGAACAGCCGCGTGCTTGGCGCGTGGCGGTGTGCTTGAATTTCAAATTTTTGTGAAATGTTTCATTTCCCCGCTACAATTTGGGGGTTTCTTGACGCGCCAATGCGTCCCGCCGGGTAGCTTCAAGTGAATTTGGGGTGCCACGCTATGGGCCCTAGTTTCAGTGAGACATGTAATGACTATAGTCACATCAGTAAGTTCACTGTGTAATAAAATATGTTACCCCTCCCCTTTATGTAGCACCCCTTCTCTCCCGATTGAGTGCCGATTGCCGACGGATGCAAGCCGCTAGCTCGATCCCCTCCTTTCGCCTCCACCGTCCAGGCATCCAGCTTGGAGGGGCAAGCTGCATCTAGACCAAGCGGATTAGGTAGGACTAGTAATGTTCTTTCCTTTCTCGAGATCGGTTCTTTTTTCCTCTCCTCGATATCTTGCGCATCTCTTTCCTATTCTGGGCGAAGGGGTGTCTTTCTGGTCACCCTCGAGCTGGGAGTGATTGATGGGGGTGGGGGGGGGGGATACCTTTGCTTGGATTGGGGTGTTCTTCCTTTATTTGTCGACATTTGCAACCTTTGTAGTTTCGCTGATCCTCACCGTATCTTTTGTCAGCTTGTACAGAAAGGTAAGACCTCGGCGGTGGGGGCAATGGAGCGTAAGGCCACCACGCATGTGGGCGATTGGCTGAGCCTCGAGCTGCGTCCCCAGCCCCGCGAAGCAGTACTCCGTTTGCTTATCCACTCTTTACCTTTTAAGTGTCTCTCTGCATCCTCAATCTGTTCCTGTTCGGAATATGCTTAAAGTAGCACATGTCTTCGTGTGTTTGTGCGTAAAGCCTCTGTGACACCATGCTCTATATTCTCTCGTATCAGGTTGGTACCTCCAGTTCCGTGCCGAGGCTATGGGGAACAAGAATAGCGCCCCACCTGCTGCAGGAGCATGGCCCGATCTGCAGCACAAGAAGCGAAATGCCATCGCCGAGCTGGCGAGGACCGCCCAGTGGGTAATTTTTTTTAACCAACTTACCATGATGTAGTCCGAATCTGATACTCCCTCGGATCCAAATTAATTGACTCAACTATCTCAGTAGATACGGATGTATCTAGATGTGTTTTAGCTCTAGATACTATCGCCTCCATCCCAAAGCTTTGGGCTTATATTATTTTTAGAAAGTCAAACTATACCATGTTTGACTAAGCTTTTACCAAAAATCAGTAACATGCAAAATACAAAATTAATATCATTAAATAGATAATAAAATATATTTTCCTACGGTATCTACACAATATTATATTTGTTGATAGAATGTTCTAAAATTTTGGTCAAACTTTGCTTGTTTTGATTTCTCAAAAATAAATAAGGCTTAAGCTTTTGGATGGTGGTAGTACATTCATATCTAGACAAAGCTGAGTTAACTAGTTTTTTGTCTGTCCATAGCTAGTGTTCACGCTGCAAAAGGCTAAGAGCATCCACTATATGCATCAGTCTATCTCATACAGTAATTCAATGTCACTGCTGAGGTCTGCCTTTTGTTTTGCTATTCATATGCAGACTGAAACTTTAGGGCCTTTACTCAAAAGGAAGATCAAAACTGCGGCTGATCAGGCTGCCAGTATGTTGATGCCGCCCCCATCTTCTAAATGCCTCTACAAGCACAAGGCCACGCGCCACCGGGTGGTGA
Organism: Lolium perenne; assembly: GCF_019359855.2. NCBI lineage: Eukaryota > Viridiplantae > Streptophyta > Magnoliopsida > Poales > Poaceae > Lolium > Lolium perenne. The sequence goes on along the minus strand of NC_067244.2, from coordinate 23,649,084 downwards.
TCTTTTAATGAATATGGTATATTTTCTTAATCCACAAAACATGCCTTGATTTTTCTCTGTTTATTGTCGGTTTTTTCTATGCTTGCCAAAAGTTTACAACAACAACAACCAAGCCTTTCAGTCCCAAACAAGTTGGGGTAGGCTAGAGTTGAAACCCATAAGATCTCGAAGCCAAAAGTTTAGAAACACCAAATTCGTTTGCTTACAATCATCATACAATAATGTTCATCTACTCCAGTTCCCCTAACCCAACAAAAAATGATGTTAATTACGATTTTTAGATTAAAAGAGCACCATTAGGCGCTGTTAATTACGACTTTGAGATTAAAATGTCATTTGCAATTGTTAATTACAATTTTGAGACAAATGGTTAGTTTAACCTCGATCTCTTCTGCTCTCCATTTATGCCAACCGAACAAAAATTTAACCATTCCATTCCTCTGAAATGGAACCATTCCATTCCATTCCACGCTGTTTCAGAACCGAACACACCCTTGCATTGTTGTGAACTGTTGTCCATACACGGCCATACCCTTCCACTTACATCCAGCACTATATGCATCATCATCTCGAGTCATTCAATATCACCGCTGAGATCTGTTCCCATTCTTATGCAGGCTGAAATCTGCGCCTTTACTCAAGTGGATGCAAAATGAGGCTAATGAGGCTGCGTGAGGACAATGGTGCCAGCACCATCTTCCGAAAACCTCTACAAGCACGAGGCCATGGGCCAGCGGTGGTGACCTTTTAATGAATCTGGTATATTTTCTTAATCCACATACATGATTTCATTATTATCTGTTTAATTACTGTTGGCTTTGTCTAATGCTTACCAAAAGTTCAGAAACACTGCGTTTGCTTACAATCATCATACACTAATTTTTCACTTTTCATCTGTCTCATCCAAAGATATAAACCGTTGATTTCCATTGGCTTGTTTTGTAATCATTTGCATTGTTGTCGACTGTTCTCTATGCACAACCCTATTCTTCCACTTACACCCGCACTATTTGCATCAGTCTATCTCATAGATTTATTAAATATCAATGATGAGTTCTGTTGCTATTCATATGCAGGATGAAACTTCTGTGCCTCTACTCAAATGGATAAAAAATGATCCCGATGAGGCTTGTGAAGACGATGGTGCCGCCACCATCTTCTGAAAACCTCCTCAAGCACAAGGCCACGGGCCAGCTGGGTGGTACCCTTTTCAAGAAGCAGGTATATTTTCTTAATCCTCATACATGATTTGATTTTTGTCTGCTTATTGCCGGCTTTGTCTAATGCTTACCAATAGTTCTAACACACACACCTATTCTTACACTTACATCCAGCACTATATGCATCGATTGTCTCATAGATTCATTTTATATATCACTGCTGATGTCTCGTTGCTCTTCAATTTTCATATGCACTGAAACTGCTAACCCTTCATTGGTCAAAAGGATTGCAACTGCTGCCGATGAGGCATCTGCAGAGGCTGCCACCAAGTTATCACAGCCCCACCTTCCGGATGCTTATATAAGCTCAAGTCCAAGGACCAGCCGGGCCGTAACCATCCAAGGGTTCGGGTATATTTTCTTAAGCCACATATACATGCCATGATTTATGTCTGATATTATCACCGGCTCTGTCTAATGCTTTTTGGAATTCGGAAACACCAAATTAGCATGCTTATATTCATCATACACTAATTTTTCACTGCTCGGGTTGTAACATAGTGTTATGCACTCGCTTGTCAACATTTGCATTGCTCTGAACTATGCACTTTACACAACCTAATTCTTCCACTTACATTCAGCGCTACGCACCGCAGTACCTCCCATGTTTCCTTAACCATCCCGATGCCGAGCTTGCGGGAATATGGCGGGCCCATGTACATACCCCGCATATAACACCTCCTATGGCTCTATCTACCTTTCTAGTAGCTCCTTCACAGAGTTACTGTATGTATTCTCGGTGGTTTAGCATGAATTGGCATATAGTAAAGTCTAGTTATTAGTCTTCCCGATTCTTACATATGTATCAATTTTCACATGCAGAATGAACCTTGTGAACTTCGTCCAATGATTAACCAGATGTGTCCGCATGAAGGGTCTTTCACTATGCATGGCAATGGCAAATTGATGAACACCTACACGGTCTATGAGGTGTATGTCTACAAGACGCAGGCGATCACATATTTGTATGGACATGATTGGAGAAAGTTTGCTTTTGACTACGGTCTGAAGAAGGGCGACGAGCTGAGGATCAGAAACTCAAACGGGCAGATATACGTAATCGCTACAGAGTTGGAGACACTTCCAAATATATAATATGTAACTTTTTTCTACTCATATCTTTTGATAACTGTTCTGAGCAGTTGTTCTAAACCATTCCCTCTGTTCTAGCTTGCTGGGTTTAACATGATCAAAGCTGCAGATCCCCTGATGGAACATGAGCGGATGTCACAAAGGGCAACCACACCAGCACCGGCACCGGCTTCCCACTCTCCTGCATCAGCACCGGTTCCTGTACCAGCTCCGTTTACTGCATCTACCCAGCAGTCCCCTACATCAGCATTGGTTCCTGTAGAGGCCCCATATACTACACCTGCCCAAAGCAGGCTCCCGCATCAAGATCGGTTCCTCTAGCTGCACCGTTCTGCACCTGCCCAACAGTCTCTCGTATCAGCACCGGTTCCTCTAGAGGCACCGTTTACTGCACCTGCCCAGCAGTCTCCTGCATCAGCACCAGCTCGTGTACCAGCCCAGGCTCCTGCACCTGCCCCAGCCAGATCACCGAGGTCTCAGCTCATTGCTGTGGCCACCCGTGTGGTGACCATGACGCATCTGAAGGCTATGTTCGTGAGTATATGACAGAATAACTGCTCTTATCTTGATGTCTTCTCTGCTCAAAGTCTCACATGGTTCAGTGCATTGGTGCCATTGACTAATTTTTGGTGGTATCTCTTGCTTTGAATCAGAAATTGCCTAAAAGTATCTCCAAGGATCTCAATGCTGGTCGAAGGGGCAAGATATCCCTCGTCATGGAGAGTGAAGGTCTCACCGTGGAGGGACGGTACTCCGTCAGTCCCACAGATGGCCGCTTGGCTGTTACTTCCAGGTGGAAAAAGTTCATTGACGGTGCCAAACTTCGCATTGGATCAAAGTTGAAGGTCAAGATCTTTCGATGCCACTGTGACATGCTGGTCATAAAGTTCGCGGTTGTCTAGTTCTGTTGCCCCATGAGCCCTTAGCAAATGCATTTGTAGTTATACTTATATAAGGTTATCTTATCTGAACTGCTAATTAATTGTATGGGTGGTAAAATTCTGGCAAGCTTTTGCTCTTAGTAAGTATGTATGTATGATCAGCTATTATGATAACTAATGTTTGTGTTCATCTTAATTTGCATTTCCGTTTTAGAAAAAAACTTAATTTCTATTTTGGCTGACCTGTTAGAGAACTATCAGATTGAACCCACAACATGATTCAAATAGATTCATTACACCGAGCCACATGTCTTGACCTTGCTATACACTACTTCCATTAATCAGTGCAAGAAGGCTTACCTGAGCTGCCTGAACCATGGCAGATTCGAATCCACCTTATCTATCTAGAAATACAACCTTTGCAGAAAGAGGATTTGCAGTATGGGGAGGCTGACATTGGGGACCCATGAGCCAGCAGCGTCGTCAATGTTTTAAAGGTGGCAGGAGATCGAAAGAAAAAATAAGCCAAAAATCAGTTGGTAAACAAATTCAAGAAAATAAACATTTACCTTTCTGAGAGGATGACATGCGGGACCCATGAGGCAGCAGCATCCTCAACTATTTCAAGGCGGCAGGGGATCAAAAGAAAAAAGGAAATAGCCAGAAATTAATTAGGGTCAAAAATAAATCCATCAAAGGAAACTTTTATTGTTCATAGAGGATGACATGTGGGACCAACTTGCCAGCTGCGTCGTCATCGTTTCAAAGGGGGCAGGGGATCAAAAGAAAAAGGCAAATAGCCAGAAATTAGGGGAAAAAATAAATCCAACAAAGGAAACTTTTATTGTTCATAGAGGATAACATGCGGGACCCATGAGCCAGCAGCTTCCTCAACGTTTCAAAGTCGGCATGAGATTGAAAGAAAAAGGCAAGTGACATAATATCAGGAGCCAAAAATAATCCAAGAAAAGAAACTTTATTGTACATAGAGGATGACATGCGGGTCCCATTTTGTAGCAGCGGTCTCAACGCTTCCAAGGCGGCACATGACCGCAAGAAAAATGAAGTAGCCAGAAATCAGGGTGTGAAAAAAAAATCCAAGAAAAGAAAGATTTCAATTGGGCTGTATCTCGACATCTGGGCCTTCGAACTATCCTGCTGGGCCTTTTGACTCGTACAATTTCAGCCCACTCCAAAACAGGAAAGGTCGGATTTTTCTCAAAAAAAAACAGGAAAGTCCTATGCTTCGCAAAAACAAAAAACAAGGAGATTCAACATATAAGTTTGTTTATGTAGATATAAAGATTTAATTTATCCGTTTGCAATAGCTCAGAGCGAAATACAACGTTTATTGTCTGCAAAATAAAATATCACATGTTTCTTGTATGGGGAGGCTGACATCGGGGACCCATGAGCCAGCAGCGTCGTCAACGTTTCAAAGGCGGCAGGGGACCGAAAATAAAAAAAAAGCCAAAAATCAGTTGGTAAAAAAATACAAGAAAAGAAAACATTTATCGTTCTGAGAGGATGACATGCGGGACCCATGAGGCAGCAGCATCCTCAACGTTTCAAAGTCGGCATGAGATCGAAAGAAAAAGCCAAGTGACATAATATCAGGAGCCAAAAATAATCCAAGAAAAGAAACTTTATTGTACATAGAGGATGACATGCGGGTCCCATTTTGTAGCAGCGGTCTCAACATTTCCAAGGCGGCACAGGACCAAAAGAAAAATGAGGCAGCAGCATTCTCAACAATTCCAAGGCGGCAGGGGATCAAAAGAAAAAAAGGAAATAGCCAGAAATTTATTAGGGGTCAAAAATAAATCCACCAAAGGAAACTTTTATTGTTCATAGAGGATGACATGTGGGACCGACCTGCCAACAGCGTCCTCATCGTTTCAAAGGGGGCAGGGGATCAAAAGAAAAAGGCAAATAGCCAGAAATTAGGGGTCAAAAATAACTCCAAGAAAGGAAACTTTTATTGTTCGTAGAGGATGACATGCGGGACCCATGATCCAGCAGCTTACTCAACGTTTCAAAGGTGGCATGAGATCGAAAGAAAAAGGCAAGTGACCAAATATCAGGAGCCAAAAATAATCCAAGATTTATTGTACATAGAGGATGACATCTGGGTCCCATTTTGCAGTAGCGGTCTCAATGTTTGTAATGCGGCTTGAGATCAAAAGAAAAAGAAAGTAGCTAGTAATTAGGGGGTGAAAAAAATCCAAGAAAAGAAAGTTGATGGACATAGAGGATGACATGCGGGTCCCTTGAGCCAACAGCTTACTCAACGTTTCAAAGGGGGCAGGTGATCAAAATAAAAAGGCAAGCCAAAAATCAGAGGGTGAAAAAAAATCCAACAAAGGAAACTTTTATAGCACATAGAGGATGACATGCGGGTCCCATGAGCCAGCAAGTTCCTCAACGTTTCAAACGTGGCATGAGATCGAAAGAAAAAGGCAAGTGAAAAAATATGAGGAGCCAAAAATAATTCAAGAAAAGAAACTTTTATAGCACATAGAGGATGACATGCGGGTCCCATGAGCCAGCAGGTTCCTCAACGTTTCAAACGTGGCATGAGATCGTAAGAAAAAGGCAAGTGCCCAAATATGAGGTGCCAAAAAAAACTCCAAGAAAAGAAAGTTGATTGCTCATAGAGGATGACATGCGGGTCCCATTTAGCTGCAGCGGTCTCACTGTTTGAGAGGCGGCAGGGGATCGAAAGAAAAAGGCAAGTGACCAAATATCAGGAGCCAAAAATAATTCAAGAAAAGAAAGTTTTATAGTCCATAGAGGATGACATGTGGGTCCCATTTAGCAGCAGCGGTATCACCGTTTCAAACGTGGCATGAGATCGAAAGAAAAAGGCAAGTGCCCAAATATGAGGTGCCAAAAAAAACTCCAAGAAAAGAAAGTTTTATAGTACATAGAGGATGACATGCGGGTCCCATTTAGCAGCAGCGGTATCACCGTTTGAGAGGCGGCAGGGGATCGAAAAAAAAAGGCAAGTGACCAAATATGAGGTGCCAAAAAAAATCCAAGAAAAGAAAGTTTTATAGTACATAGAGGATGACATGCGGGTCCCATTTAGCAGCAGCGGTATCATCGTTTGAGAGGCGGCAGGGGATCGAAAAAAAGGGCAAGTGACCAAATATGAGGTGCCAAAAAAAACTCCAAGAAAAGAAAGTTGATTGCACATAGAGGATGACATGCGGGTCCCATTTAGCAGCAGCGGTCTCAACGTTTCCAAGGCGGCAAGGGATCAAAAGAAAAAGGAAGTAGCCAGAAATCAGGGGGTCAAAAAAAATCCAAGAATAGAAAGAATTTTGGTTCATAGAGGATGACATGCGGGACCCATGATCCTACATCGTAAACGGCTCGATCGGAGAACGTTGAACGAGATGGCGCGATCGAGAAAAAAAACAATGCCAGAGAGGCTGCCATCTGGGCCCTACATCCCTCGGCGGTGCGGATTTGCGTTGACTCGGCCGGCGAACCCGAGATTTCGAGATGCACCACGTCCCGGGCCACCATACGCGACGTTTTGGCCGCTTTCGTCGGGCTAGGTGGCCTCAAAAACGAGAAAAAAAAAGTTTTGACATGCACCACGGAGGGACCCAAAATCGTCGGCCATGGTACACCAGCAACCACGGCGCGACTTCAACTTCGTCGGCCATGGCAACTTTTCTTGTAGTGTTTTCAAGGATCAAGAGAGGAGTATGATGCAACATGATCAAGGAGAGTGAAAGCTCTAAGCTTGGGGATGCCCCGGTGGTTCACCCCTGCATATATTAAGAAGACTCAAGCGTCTAAGCTTGGGGATGCCCAAGGCATCCCCTTCTTCATCGACAACATTATCAGGTTCCTCCCCTGAAACTATATTTTTATTCCATCACATCTTATGTGCTTTTTCTTGGAGCGTCGGTTTGTTTTTGTTTTTTGTTTTTTTTGAATAAAATGGATCCTAGCATTCACTTTATGGGAGAGAGACACGCTCCGCTGTAGCATATGGACAAGTATGTCCTTGGTTTCTACTCATAGTATTCATGGCGAAGTTTCTCCTTCGTTAAATTGTTATATGGTTGGAATTGGAAAATGATACATGTAGTAATTGCTATTAATGTCTTGGGTAATGTGATACTTGGCAATTGTTGTGCTCATGATTAAGCTCTTGCATCATATGCTTTGCACCCATTAATGAAGAAATACATAGAGCATGCTAAAATTTGGTTTGCATATTTGGTTTCTCTAAGGTCTAGATAATTTCTAGTATTGAGTTTGAACAACAAGGAAGACGGTGTAGAGTTTTATAATGTTTTCAATATGTCTTTTATGTGAGTTTTGCTGCACCGGTTCATCCTTGTGTTTGTTTCAAATAAGCCTTGCTAGCCTAAACCTTGTATCGAGAGGGAATACTTCTCATGCATCCAAAATACTTGAGCCAACCACTATGCCATTTGTGTCCACCATACCTACCTACTACATGGTATTTTCCGCCATTCCAAAGTAAATTGCTTGAGTGCTACCTTTAAAATTCCATCATTCAGCTTTGCAATATATAGCTCATGGGACAAATAGCTTAAAAACTATTGTGGTATTGAATATGTAATTATGCACTTTATCTCTTATTAAGTTGCTTGTTGTGCGATAACCATGTTTACTGGGGACGCCATCAACTTTTCATTGTTGAATTTCATGTGAGTTGCTATGCATGTTCGTCTTGTCTCAAGTAAGGGCGATCTACACCGAGTTGAATGGTTTGAGCATGCATATTGTTAGAGAAGAACATTGGGCCGCTAACTAAAGCCATGATCCATGGTGGAAGTTTCAGTTTTGGACAAACATCCTCAAATCTCTAATGAGAAAAGAATTAATTGTTGTTGAATGCTTAAGCATTAAAAGAGGAGTCCATTATCTGTTGTCTATGTTGTCCCGGTATGGATGTCTAAGTTGAGAATAATCAAAAGCGAGAAATCCAAATGCGAGCTTTCTCCTTAGACCTTTGTACATGCGGCATAGAGGTACCCCTTTGTGATACTTGGTTAAAGCATATGTATTGCGGTGATAATCCAGGTAGTCCAAGCTAATTAGGACAAGGTGCGGGCACTATTAGTACACTATGCATGAGGCTTGCAACTTATAAGATATAATTTACATGATGCATATGCTTTATTACTACCATTGACAAAATTGTTTCATGTTTTCAAAATCAAAGCTCTAGCACAAATATAGCAATCGATGCTTTTCCTCTATGGAGGACAATTCTTTTACTTTCAATGTTGAGTCAGTTCACCTATTTCTCTCCACCTCAAGAAGCAAACACTTGTGTGAACTGTGCATTGATTCCTACATACTTGCTTATTGCACTTATTATATTACTCTATGTTGACAATATCCATGAGATATACATGTTACAAGTTGAAAGCAACCGCTGAAACTTAATCTTCTTTTGTGTTGCTTCAATGCCTTCACTTTGAATTATTGCTTTATGAGTTAACTCTTATGCAAGACTTATTGATGCTTGTCTTGAAGTGCTATTCATGAAAAGTCTTTGCTTTATGATTCACTTGTTTACTCATGTCATATACATTGATTTGATCGCTGCATTCACTACATATGCTTTACAAATAGTATGATCAAGATTATGATGGCATGTCACTCCAGAAATTATCTGTGTTATCGTTTTACCTGCTCGGGACGAGCAGAACTAAGCTTGGGGATGCTGATACGTCTCCGACGTATCGATAATTTCTTATGTTCCATGCCACATTATTGATGTTATCTACATGTTTTATGCACACTTTATGTCATATTCGTGCATTTTCTGGAACTAACCTATTAACAAGATGCCGAAGTGCCAGTTGCTGTTTTCTGCTGTATTTGGTTTCAGAAATCCTAATAAGGAAATATTCTCGGAATTGGACGAAATCAAAGCCCAGGGGCCTATTTTTCCACGAAGCTTCCAGAAGTCCGAAGACGAAACGAAGAGGGGCCACGAGGCAGCCAGAGCATAGGGCGGCGCGGCCCCTGCCCTGGCCGCGCGGCCCTATGGTCTGGGGCCCCCGTGCCGCCTCTTGACCTACCCTTCCGCCTACTTAAAGCCTCCGTGACGAAACCCCCAGTACCGAGAGCCACGATACGGAAAACCTTCCAGAGACGCCGCCAACGCCGATCCCATCTCGGGGGATCCAGGAGATCGCCTCCGGCACCCTGCCGGAGAGGGGAATCATCTCCCGGAGGACTCTACGCCGCCATGGTCACCTCCGGAGTGATGTGTGAGTAGTCTACCCCTGGACTATGGGTCCATAGCAGTAGCTAGATGGTTGTCTTCTCCCCATTGTGCTATCATTGTCGGATCTTGTGAGCTGCCTAACATGATCAAGATCATCTATCTGTAATTCTATATGTTGCGTTTGTTGGGATCCGATGAATAGAGAATACTTGTTATGTCGATTATCAAAGTTATATCTACGTGTTGTTTATGATCTTGCATGCTTTCCGTTACTAGTAGATGCTCTGGCCAAGTAGATGCTTGTAACTCCAAGAGGGAGTATTTATGCTCGATAGTGGGTTCATGCCTGCATTGACACCTGGGACGATGACAGAAAGTTCTAAGGTTGTGTTGTGCTGTTGCCACTAGGGATAAAACATTGATGCTATGTCTAAGGATGTAGTTGTTGATTACATTACGCACCATACTTAGTGCAATTGTCTGTTGCTTTGCAACTTAATACTGGAAGGGGTTCGGATGATAACCTGAAGGTGGACTTTTTAGGCATAGATGCAGTTGGATGGCGGTCTATGTACTTTGTCGTAATGCCCAATTAAATCTCACTATACTCATCATGATATGTATGTGCATGGTCATGCTCTCTTTATTTGTCAATTGCCCAACTGTAATTTGTTCACCCAACATGCTATTTGTCTTATGGGAGAGACACCTCTAGTGAACTGTGGACCCCGGTCTAATTCTCTTTACTGAAATACAATCTACTGCAATACTTGTTCTACTATTTTCTGCAAACAATCATCTTCCACACAATACGGTTAATCCTTTGTTACAGCAAGCCGGTGAGATTGACAACCTCACTGTTTCGTTGGGGCGAAGTACTTTGGTTGTGTTGTGCAGGTTCCACGTTGGCGCCGGAATCCCTGGTGTTGCGCCACACTACATCCCGCTGCCATCAACCTTCAACGTGCTTCTTGACTCCTACTGGTTCGATAAACCTTGGTTTCTTACTGAGGGAAACTTGCTGCTGTACGCATCACACCTTCCACTTGGGGTTCCCAACGAGCGTGTGCTTTACGCGTCATCAGTCCCTCTCACAAAAAAAACAAATCTCTCTCATTCTCGGCCTCGCTCGCTCGCTCGCACCTCCTGCTCACTGACAAACCCTGCACAAAAGTCAACATCATCACCCGAAAAAGGGGAGACACCATAATGCTCTCCCTCCTTCTTCTCTCCTTCCGAGAGATCCCTCTTCCTCCGAGTTTCACTCGACGGGCAAACACATATGTGCTGCATAGTAGAGTAATACTAATAAAAAGGAACGTAGAAAAATCGACCTACGAATCTATAATTAAATAGGTTAAACTAGGGTTTTGCCCAGTACTACAGATCAAGGTTCAAAAAAATCCAACTACGGGGTTCGAACAACCCCATTTCTAATCAAAGAATTTTTTCGACGTCATCCAAATGGCCTCAAACTATAGCATGGGCGGATCCAGACTATAGCATGGGCGGACCAAGATAATTTAAACAAGTTTAAAACATGAAAATGAAAAGGGAAGCTTGTATCCTTCTTAGTCACTCTAAAATGAAGTTTGGGGAGGTTTTTGAAATTTCCATGCTTGAAACCAAAAACCACTTCTCTTCATGCTTGACTTCATAAGACAAAGTTTAGGGTTAGGGGTAGATACATGATTTTTCTGGTTTGAATATGTCTAGACCTTATTTATCAACTTAATTGAATGCTTACTATATAACATAAGAAGACCTTGTTTTTTTATTTTGTTTTTTAATTTTTATACGGATTTGAATCTTGGTCAAATCCTAGGTTTCACCAAGATTTGAATAAGTTTAAAACATGAATATGAAAAAGTAAGCATGCATGTATGCTTCATAATTAATCACTTCAAAATGAAGCTCTTGGGAGGGTTTTTGAAATTTCCATGTTTGAAACCAAAAAACCACATATCATCATGCTTGACTTCATGAGACAGAGTTTAGGTTAGGGGTAGATACATGATTTCTCTTGTTTGAATATGTCTAGACCTTGTTTATCAACTTAATTGAATGCTTACAATATAACATAAGAAGACTATGTGCCTTGGTTTTTCATTTTTTGTTTTTTTTAATTATGCCCATTTGAATCTTTGTCAAATCCTAGGTTTGACCATGATTTAAACAAGTTTAAAACATGAATATGAAAAAGTAAGCATGTATCCTTCGTAGTCACTCCAAAATGAAGCACGATCTTGAGAGGGTTTTTGAAATTTCCATGTTTGAAACCAAAAAACCACATACTTATCTTCATGCTTGACTTCATAAGACAGAGTTAATTAGGGTTAGGGGTAGCTTGATACATGATTTTTCTGGTTTGAATATGTCTAGACCTTATTTATCAACTTAATTGAATGCTTACTATATGACATAAGAAGACCTTGGTTTTCATTTTTTATACCCATTTGAATCTTGGTCAAATCATAGGTTTGACCAAGATTTGAACAAGTTTAAAACATGAATATGAAAAAGTAAGCACGTACGTATGCTTCTTAATTAGTCACTCCAAAATGAAGCTCTTGGGAGGGTTTTTGAAATTTCCATGCTTGAAACCAAAAACCACTTCTCTTCATGCATGCTTGACTTCATAAGACAGAGTTTAGGGTTAGGGGGTAGATACATAATTTCCTGGTTTGAATATGTGTAGACCTTGTTTATCAAAATAATTGAATGCTTACTATATAACATAAGAAGACCTTGTTTTTTTTTGAATTTTTATACCCATTTGAATCTTGGTCAAATCCTTGGTTCCACCAAGATTTGAATAAGTTAAAAACATGAATATGAAAAAGTAAGCATGTATGCTTCTTAGTCACTTCAAAATGAAGCTCTTGGGAGGGTTTTTGAATTTCCATGTTCGAAACCAAAAACCACATATCTTCATGCTTGACTTCATGAAACAGAGTTTAGGGTTAGGGGTAGATACATGCATGATTTTTCTGGTTTGAATATGTCTAGACCTTGTTTATCAACTTAATTGAATGCCTACTATATAACATAAGAAGACCTTTTTTTTTTTAATTTTTATACCCATTTGAATCTTGGTCAAATCCTAGGTTTCACCAAGATTTCAATAAGTTTAAAACATGAATATGAAAAAGTAAGCATGCATGTATGCTTCTTAATTAATCGCTTTGAAATGAAGCTCTTGAGAGGGTTTTTGAAATTTCCATGTTTGAAACCAAAAAAAACCACGTACTTCTCTTCATGCTTGACTTCATAAGACAGAGTTTGGGGATAGGGGTAGCTTGATACATGAATTTTCTGGTTTGAATATGTCTAGACCTTGTTTATCAACTTAATTGAATGCTTACTAGATGACATAAGATGACTATGTGCATTGGTTTTTCATTTTATTGTTTTTTTTGAATTTTTATGCCCATTTGAATCTTGGTCAAATCCTAGGTTTGACCATGATTTAAACAAGTTTAAAACATGAATATGAAAAATTAAGCATGTATCCTTCGTAGTCACTCCAAAATGAAGCTCGATCTTGAGAGGGTTTTTGAAATTTCCATGTTTGAAACCAAAAAACCACGTACTTCTCTTCATGCTAGACTTCATAAGACAAAGTTTGGGGTTAGGGGTAGCTTGATACATAAACTTTCTGGTTTGAATATGTCTAGACATTATTTATCAACTTAATTGATGAATGCTTACTTGATGACATCAGAGTTTTTGAAATTTCCATGTTTGAAAACCAAAAACCACTTCTCTTCATGCATGCTTGACTTCATAAGATAGAGTTTGGGTTAGGGGGTAGATACATGATTTTCCTGCTAGTTTGAATATGTCTAGACCTTGTTTATCAATTTAATTGAATGCTCACTATATGACATGAGCAGACCTTGGTTTTAATTTTTTTATACACATTTGATTCTTCGTCAAATCCTAGGTTTGTTGACCAAGATTTGAACAAGTTTAAAACATTAATATGAAAAGGTAAGCATGTATGCTTCTTAATTAGTCACTCCAAAATGAAGCTCTTGGGAGGGTTTTTGAAATTTCCATGATTGAAACCAAAAACCACTTCTCTTCATGCTTGACTTCATAAGTCAGGGTTTAGGGATATATAGGGGGTAGATACATGATTTTTCTGGTTTGAATATGTCTAGAGCTTGTTTTTCAACTTGAATGCTTACTATATGACATACGAAGACTATTTTCTAACGGAGGGAGTAAGCACTCTAGCTATGAAAAGTACCAAACGATGCATACCAAAATGATTTTTTAGAGGAATACTAGTTCGGATTATATAATTTTATATTAGCAGGCCAAAATCGAACCCCGTAGTTGGATTTTCAGAAATTGATCCGTAGTACTGGGCAAAACCCTAGTTTAGCTTATTTAATAATAGATTCGTAGGTCGATTTTTTTACGTTATTATTATTATTACTAGGCAGCACATGTGTTTGCCCGTCTAGTGAAACTCTTTCATTTCATTTTTCTTTTCCGCAAGGTCGGGAGTCGGAGGAAGAGGGATCACACGGGAGGAGACGAAGGGAGAGCAGTCACGGGGCCCCACTTATTTATGGTGTCTGTCCTTTTTCTGGTGATGTTGACTGTTGTGCAGGGTTGTCAGTGCGCAGGGGGGTGCGAGCGAGCGAGAAAGGCCGAGAATGAGAGAGTTGTTTTTTTAGAGGGACAACCGAACGATCCTGAAGGACCCAGATTTCCAATACGCATCAGAGCGCAGTTTACAGCAGGACACAAAATAAACAGGAAATTACGTCTAAATCCCTAAGATTTACATGGTAGACCCCATGCTGAAAGCAAGAAATGCGATCGGGTCCTTAATAGGCACCGTCCGGATTGATCCTCGTCGGAGCCGGGGACGAACCACTTGGCGCGACCAAATCGCCATGGCTACAGAGCCTGCACACCATGGCCTACGAGCTGAGCTAGAAACGACCTGCCAAAACTGGCAGCCAACGGAGGTGGATAATTGGAGAGAGAGAGAGAGAGAGAGTGTGTTGATGCCTCTCTCTTGACAAAGAAGATGGCCGGGAGTTTGCCTACCTAGCGTACGTGACTTGTGCTCACTGAAGTGTGGGACCTCACGCATGGGAACCACACGTAAGTGACAGACTTGTTGCTCTAATAACTCGGGTGATCATTATACTGTATTAGTACATAGTTTCCTATGGATCCTTCTTAGTCACTCCAAAATGAAGCTCTTTGGGAGGGTTTTTGAAATTTCCATGTTTGAAACCAAAAATAAGAAGACTATGTGCCTTGATTTTTCATTTTTTAAAATTTTTCCCATTTGAATCTTGGTTAAATCCTAGGTTTGACCATGATTTAAACAAGTTTAAAACATGAATATGAAAAATTAAGCATCTATCCTTCTTAGTCAATCCAATATGTAGCTCTTGGGAGGGTTTTTGAAATTTCCATGCTTGAAACCAAAAACCACTTCTCTTCATGCATGCTTGACTTCTTCATAAGACAGAGTTTAGGGTTAGGGGGTAGATACATGATTTTCCTGGTTTGAATATGTCTAGACCTTGTTTATCAAATTAATTGAATGATTACTATATAACATATAAGAAGACCTTGTTTTTTTTGAACTTTTATACCCATTTGAATCTTGGTCAAATCCTTGGTTCCACCAAGATTTGAATAAGTTAAAAACATGAATATGAAAAAGTAAGCATGTATGCTTCTTAGTCACTTCAAAATGAAGCTCTTGGGAGGGTTTTTGAATTTCCATGTTCGAAACCAAAAACCACATATCTTCATGCTTGACTTCATGAAACAGAGTTTAGGGTTAGGGGTAGATACATGCTTGATTTTTCTTGTTTGAATATGTCTAGACCTTGTTTATCAACTTAATTGAATGCCTACTATATAACATAAGAAGACCTTTTTTGTTTTTTTTTAATTTTTATACCCATTTGAATCTTGGTCAAATCCTAGGTTTCACCAAGATTTGAATATAAGTTTAAAACATGAATACGAAAAAGTAAGCATGCATGTATGCTTCTTAATTAATCTCTTCGAAATGAAGCTCTTGGGAGGGTTTTTGAAATTTCCATGTTTGAAACCAAAAACCACATATCTTCATGCATGCGCTTGACTTCATGAGACAGAGTTTAGTGTTAGGGGTAGATACATGATTTCTCTCGTTTGAATATGTCTAGACCTTGTTTATCAACTTAATTGAATGATGCTTACTATATGACATAAGAAGACTATGTGCCTTGATTTTTCATTTTTTTAAAATTTTGCCCATTTGAATCTTGGCCAAATCCTAGGTTTGACCATGATTTAAACAAGTTTAAAACATGAATATGAAAAATTAAGCATGTATCCTTCGTAGTCACTCCAAAATGAAGCTCTTGAGAGGGGTTTTGAAATTTCCATGTTTGAAACCAAAAAACCACGTACTTCTCTTCATGCTTGACTTCATAAGACAGAGTTTGGGGTTAGGGGTAGCTTGATACATGAATTTTCTGGTTTGAATATGTCTAGACCTTGTTTATCAACTTAATTGAATGCTTACTAGATGACATAAGATGACTATGTGCATTGGTTTTTCATTTTTTTTTGAATTTTTATGCCCATTTGAATCTTGGTCAAATTCTAGGTTTGACCATGATTTAATCAAGTTTAAAACATGAATATGAAAAATTAAGCATCTATCCTTCTTAGTCACTCCAATATGTAGCTCTTGGGAGGGTTTTTGAAATTTCCATGCTTGAAAACCAAAAACCACTTTTCTTCATGCATGCTTGACTTCATAAGACATAGTTTAGGGTTAGGGGGTAGATACATGATTTTCCTACTAGTTTGAATATGTCTAGACCTTGTTTATCAATTTAATTGAATGCTTACTATATGACATGAGCAGACCTTGGTTTTATTTTTTTATACCCATTTGAATCTTCGTCAAATCGTAGCTAGGTTTGTTGACCAAGATTTGAACAAGTTTAAAACATGAATATGAAAAAGTAAGCATGTATGCGTCTTAACTAGTCACTCCAAAATGAAGCTCGATCTTGGGAGGATTTTTGAAATTTCCATGTTTGAAACCAAAAACCACTTCTTCTCTTCATGCTTGACTTCATAAGTCAGGGTTTAGGGATATATAGGGGGTAGATACATGATTTTTCTGGTTTGATATGTCTAGACCTTGTTTATCAACTTAATTGAATGCTTACTATATGACATAAGAAGACTACGTGATTTGTGCTCACTGAAGTGTGGGACCTCACGCATGGGAACCACACGTAAGTGACAGACTTGTTGCTCTAATAACTCGGGTGATCATTATACTGTATTAGTACATAGTTTCCTATGGATCCTTCTTAGTCACTCCAAAATGAAGCTCTTTGAGAGGGTTTTTGAAATTTCCATGTTTGAAACCCAAAACAACTTCTCTTCATGCTTGACTTCATAAGACAGAGTTTAGGGTTAGGGGTAGATACATGATTTGTCTGGTTTGAATACGTCTAGACCTTGTTTATCAACTTTAATGCTTACTATATGACATAAGAAGACTATGTGCTTTGGTTTTTCATTTTTCTGATTTTTTTTATTTTTGATGCCCATTTGAATCTTGGTCAGATCCTAGGTTTTACCAAGATTTAAACAAGTTTAAAACATGAAAATGAAAAGGGAAGCATTTATCCTTCTTACTCACTCTAAATGAAGTTTTTGGGAGGTTTTTGAAATTTCCATGTTTGAAACCCAAAACCACTTCTCTTCATGCTTGACTTCATAAGACATAGTTTAGGGTTAGGGGTACATACATGATTTGTATGTTTTGAATATGTCTAGACCTTGTTTATCAACTTGAATGCTTACTATATGACATAAGAAAACTACGTATGTGCTTTGGTTTTTCATTTTTCTGTTTTTTTTTTTAATTTTCTGCCCATTTGAATCTCTGTCAAATCCTAGGTTTGACCAAGATTTAAACAAGTTTAACACGTGAAAACGAAAAAGTAAGCATGGATCCTTCTTAGTCACTCCAAAATGTACCAATTGATAGATGTGTTAACTTTGCTTCATGGAAAAAATAATGTCATGTAAATGAGTTAACTTGGATTTCCTACCCTTGAATCCATAGGAAACTTTGTTCTAATGCACTATAATAATCAACCGAGTTTTTACACCAACAGGTCTGTCACTTACGTGTGGTGCCCATGCGTGAGGTCCCACACTTCAGTGAGCACAAGTCACGTGCAGTAGGTACGCAAACTCCCAGCCATCTTCTTTGTCAAGAGAAGACACATCAAGATGCGTATTGGAAGTATGTGGGTCCTTCTGGATCCTTCGGTTGTCCCTCTCACAAAAAAAACAAATCTCTCTCATTCTCAGCCTCGCTCGCTCGCTCGCTCGCACCTCCTGCTCACTGACAAACCCTGCACAAAAGTCAACATCATCACCCGAAAAAGGGGAGACACCATAATGCTCTCCCTCCTTCTTCTCTCCTTCCGAGTGATCCCTCTTCCTCCGAGTTTCACTCGACGTGCAAACACATATGTGCTGCATAGTAGAGTAATACTAATAAAAAGGAACGTAGAAAAATCGACCTACGAATCTATAATTAAATAGGTTAAACTAGGGTTTTGCCCAGTACTACAGATCAAGGTTCAAAAAAATCCAACTACGGGGTTCGAACAACCCCATTTCTAATCAAAGAATTTTTTCGACGTCATCCAAATGGCCTCAAACTATAGCATGGGCGGATCCAGACTATAGCATGGGCGGACCAAGATAATTTAAACAAGTTTAAAACATGAAAATGAAAAGGGAAGCTTGTATCCTTCTTAGTCACTCTAAAATGAAGTTTGGGGAGGTTTTTGAAATTTCCATGCTTGAAACCAAAAACCACTTCTCTTCATGCTTGACTTCATAAGACAAAGTTTAGGGTTAGGGGGTAGATACATGATTTTTCTGGTTTGAATATGTCTAGACCTTGTTATCAACTTAATTGAATGCTTACTATATATATGACATAAGAAGATCGACTATGTGCATTGGTTTTTCATTTTATTGTTTTTTTAATTTATGCCCATTTGAATCTTGGTCAAATCCTAAGTTTGACCATGATTTAAACAAGTTGAAAACATGAATATGAAAAATTAAGCATATGTCCTTCTTAGTCACTCCAAAATGAAGCTATTGGGAGGGTTTTTGAAATTTCCATGTTTGAAACCAAAAACCATGACTTCTCTTCATGCATGCTTGACTTCATAAGACAGAGTTTAGGGCTAGGGGTACTAGATACATGATGTCTCTGGTTTGAATATGTCTATACCTTGTTTATCAACTTAATTGAATGCTTACTATATGACATAAGAAGACTACGTGCCTTGGTTTTTCATTTATTTTCATTTATTTTGAATTTTTATGTCCATTTGAATCTTGGTCAAATCCTAGGTTTGACCATGATTTAAACTAGTTTAAAACATAAATATGAAAAATTAAGCATCTATCCTTCTTAGCCACTCCAAAATGAAGCTCTTGGGAGGGTTTTTGAAATTTCCATGATTGAAACCAAAAACCACTTCTCTTCATGCTTGACTTCATAAGTCAGGGTTTAGGGATATATAGGGGGTAGATACATGATTTTTCTGGTTTGAATATGTCTAGAACTTGTTTTCCAACTTGAGCTTGTCTAGAGCTTGTTTTTAATTTTTTTATACCCATTTGATTCTTCGTCAAATCCTAGGTTTGTTGACCTAGATTTGAACAAGTTTAAAACATGAATATGAAAAGGTAATCATGTATGCTTCTTAATTAGTCACTCCAAAATGAAGCTCTTGGGAGGGTTTTTGAAATTTCCATGATTGAAACCAAAAACCACTTCTCTTCGTGCTTGAGTTCATAAGTCAGGGTTTAGGGATATATAGGGGGTAGATACATCATGATTTTTCTGGTTTGAATATGTCTAGAGCTTGTTTATCAACTTAATTGAATGCTTACTATATGACATAAGAAGACTATGTGCCTAGATTTTTCATTTTTTTAAATTATGCCCATTTGAATCTTGGTCAAATCCTAGGTTTGACCAAGATTTAAACAAGATTAAAACATGAAAATGAAAAATTAAGCCTTGATCCTTCTTATTCACTCCAAAATGAAGCTTTTGGGAGGTTTTTTGAAATATCCAGGTTTGAAACCCAAAACCACTTCTCTTCATGCATAGTTTAGGGTTAGGGGTAGATACATGAATTTTTTGGTTTATAGTAAGCATTCAAGTTGATAAACAAGGTATAGACATATTCAAACTAGAAAAATCATGTATATACCCCCTAAGGCTAAACTCTGTCATATATATGAAGTCAAGCATACAAGAGGAATGGTTTTGGGTTTCAAACATGGAAAATTCAAAAACCCTCCCAAAAGCTTCATTTTTTGAGTGAATAAGAAGGATCCATGCTTACTTTTTCATTTTCATGTTACTGACTTGTTTAATTCTTGGTCAAACCTAGGATTTGACCAAGATTCAAATGGGCATAAAAATTCAATAAAGAATTCAAAAAATGAAAAACCAAAGCACATAAGCTTCTTAAGTTATAGTAAGCATTCATGTTGATCAACGGAGTCTAGACATATTTAAACATTAAAAATCATGTATATACCCCAAACCCTAAACTCTGTCTAATGAAGTCAAGCACGAAGAGAAGTGGTTTTCGGTTTAATTTTTTTAAATTGTTATGCCCATTTGAATCTTGGTCAAATCCTAGCAGGTTTGACCAATATTTAAACAAGTTTAAAACATGAAAATGAAAAGTAAGTTTGGATCCTTCTTATTATTCACTCCAAAATGAAGCTTTTGGGAGGTTTTTTTTAATTTTCCATGTTCGAAACCCAAAATGATATCTCTCCGTGCTTTACTTCATAAGACAAAGTTTAGGGGTAGGGGGTAGATACATGATTTTTCTGGTTTGAATATGTCTAGACCTTGTTTATCAACTTGAATGCTTATTATGTGACATCAAAAGACTATGTGTTTGGTTTGTTTTGAATTTGTTATGCCCATTTGAATCTTGGTCAAATCCTAGGTTTGACCAAGATTTAAACCAGTTTAAAACATGAAAATGAAAAGTAAGCCTGGATTCTTCTTAGTCACTCCAAAATGAAGCTTTTGGGAGGTTTTTTAAATTTCCATGTTTGAAACCCAAAACCACTTCTCTTAATGCTTGACTTCATAAGACAGAGTTTAGGGTTAGGGCCCAAGTATATACATGATTTTTCTTGTTTAAATATGTCTAGACTTTGTTTATCAACTTGAATGCTTACTATATGACATCAAAAGACTATGTGTTTGGTTTTGATTTTTTTGAATTTGTTATGTCCACTTGAATCTTGGTCAAATCCTAGGTTTGACCAAGATTTAAACCAGTTTAAAACATGAAAATGAAAATGTAAGCCTGGATTCTTCTTAGTCACTCCAAAATGAAGCTTTTGGGAGTTTTTTCAATTTCCAATGTTTGAAACCCAATACCACTTTTCTTCATGCTTGACTTCATAAGACAGAGTTTAGGGTTAGGGGTATATACATGATTTTTCTGGTTTGAATATGTCTAGACTCGTTGATCAACTGTAATGCTTACTATATGACATAAGAAGCTTATGTGCTTTGGTTTTTTTTATTTCTTTTTTGAATTTTTATGCCCATTTGAATCCTGGTCAAATCCTTTGTTTGACCAAGATTTAAACAAGTTAAAACATGAAAATGAAAAAGTAAGCCTGGCTCCTTCTTAGTCATGAAAATGAGTTAACTTGGCTTTCCAACCCTTGAATCCATAGGAAACTTTGTACTAATGCATTATAATAATCACCCGAGTTTTTACACCAACAGGTCTGTCACTTACGTGTGGTGCCCATGCGTGAGGTCCCAAACTTCAGTGAGCACAAGTCACATGCGGTAGGCAGGCA
The DNA here is from genome assembly GCF_019359855.2 of Lolium perenne. Lineage (NCBI taxonomy): Eukaryota > Viridiplantae > Streptophyta > Magnoliopsida > Poales > Poaceae > Lolium > Lolium perenne. Next base: position 23,627,713 of record NC_067244.2, on the reverse strand, counting down.
AAATACCCGATCAATCCGGGCGGTGGCTGTTAAGGACCCGATCGCATTTCTTGCTTTCAGACTGGGGTCTACCATGTAAAAGTTTGTTCCTTTTGGATGCATCACTCGTATTTGCAAGTTTTTTGGGGGTCCCGCAAATTCAGGGTAGCATCATGCCCCCCTTCCCACGCCAACACAAATAGAGTTCAACACAACCTAATTAAGCAAGGTTCAACACAGACATAGTTCAACAACCCCTAATTAAGCTAATAGGTTCACCACAAACGCTGCTGAGTAGCAAACATAAACAGAGTTCAACAAAAGATGCTGCTTTTGAAGCAGTAGGAGAGACAAACATGCACAACAGTTACGGAGTATATTTACCATCTTCTTCCTGTCGCCTCCTCCCGGTCCCGCTTCTTCTGCTTCTTGCTGCCCATACCTTTAATCTTTGGTGGCTTGGGGTTGGGAGGAGGCACACGACCGGTCTCGATAGCTTGGTTCAAATTCTTCCTTAGGAATAGCCCATAGGCCATGTGGTTGGCTATGAAGCCGGATCGGTTAACAGTTTCCCCAACTTTGAGACAGCCGGACCCGCCGGCTTCGGCATGCTGCAGGACGCTTCGAAAGTCAACCTTTATGCTCTTTGTGCAGAAGGGGCAGCTGTTCCTGGCACCAGTCCAGGGTTCACTCCAATACTTGTCGAACTTCCCCGCCTTAAGCTTGTTGAGAGTGGCCCTGGCCTTCCTATGACGCGACTCGACATCGCTGTCAACCTCATCAGTAGCAACCTGATACATGCCAAATAAACAGGTGAAGCAAATATGTAGCAGTTGCAACTAATAATGAATATGAATCTAAAAAGATTCTGACGCTAATTCAAAACCCTATAGCGCAAAAAAAGAGGGAGAGACCATAGAGCAAATCGATACAGGGCTATGTTGAATAAGGGAGAGAGGTGAATCGGATGTGAAGCAAATATGTAGCAGTTGCAACTAATACTGAATATGAATCTAAAAAGATTCTGACGCTAATTCAAAACGCTATAGCGCAAAAAAAAGAGGGAGAGACCATAGCGCAAATCGATACAGGGCTATGTTGAATAAGGGAGAGAGGTGAATCGGAACATACTTCCTCCCCCTCGTCGACGATATTCTCGTCGAAGGTCGGCGGCGGCGGTTCAAAGATGAGTTCAACCTCGTCCTCGTCATCTAGGGGATGCTTCCCAAGAGAGTGGACCCATCTACCAACAGCATCAGATGCCGATGAGCGACCGATGGCCCGACCTTCGGCAATGGCCTCCGCTTCGTCTTTGGCATCCGCTGCGGCGATGATCGCCGCCGTTGCGGCCATGCGTGCTGCGGTCGCGGCTCTGGACGCCTCCTCTGCGGCTAAGGCCAGCCGCGCGGCTTTCGCTTTCGCTGCGTTGACGGCGTCGGTTGGGCTCTCCATCGGTGGAATGGGAAGGGGAAGTGAAGAGAGGGTTTTTTCCTAGTCCGTGGAGAGAGGGAGAAGTGTGGACGTGAAATGGATAACTGACGATATTTCAAGATTTGGGAGACATAGCACGAACGGGCAGATGACAGCGCGTGGGTGCATTACCTCATACTGCCTCTGTCCTAGAAAGAGCGTACGTGTGGGTTTTCAAGGCATATTAAGGATTTTATTATTACCCACACACATTTATTTTGTACTTCTCTACAGTGTTGACCGTGCTACTACTATTTGTGTTAGTGCGCCAAAAACAAAATGTTATTTTCTAAGTGCCAAATTAATCTAGGGCGTTGGTTGTGAACCGGTGAACAAAAAAGAGATAGCCCAAAAGAGGAACACACCAAGGTACAAAAACTAGCATATATGCATGTTTCTATGTACATATATATGACCCTGGGTTTGTAGATAAAAAACATTCATATACGCGCTTACTATTAATATACATAAGTTTATGCTGATTCTCTTGGTTTAGGTATATATATGGTTAGGCATCACTACTAATTCAGAAAAAACAAAAATGTAACCCTTCAAGTGAAGTCATTTTAAGTGACCTAACAACTAAAATTCATATATAGGATTTGTATAGGAATTATGTAGGATTTAGATCACATGTGAATTTTCCCCACACTAGTTGTTTGATTCATAGGAACATATCCTATAGGAATCTTGCAGTGCAAATCCTATAAGAATAAAACATTAGGTCATACCTCATGGAAAATTTCCTTTGGCACAATCAAACACAACTCATCTTCCTATATGATTCAACTAGCCATTAAATCTCAATCCTATGTTTTTCATATTTCTATGGTTTTCCCATCCTATGAATCAAAGGAGCCTTAGGGCTTATATCTTTTTTTAGAAAGGCAAACTATGTTAAGATTGGCCAAGTTTTACGAAAAACCTTTAACATGCAAAATACAAAGTTGAGTCATTTCGTTTGAATCGGAGGGAGTACATTTGACGTTATGGTACTATTTGACAGATGCTTGGCAATCGTATTTTTCGAACCAAACTTCCCCCTTCATGAAGCTTTTATTTTAGCTTCAGTGACTTGATACATCCATATATCTAGACAAAGTTGAGTCAATTCATTTGAATCAGAGGGAGTACATTTGACTATATGGGTATTGTTTGACAACTCCTTGGCAATCGTCTTCTTTTTCGAACCAAATCGCCCCCTTCACGAAGCTTTTATTTTGGGATAGAGCTTCACTGACTTGATACTTCCAAGTCTCACAGTGACTTGGTGCCACCATCCACCATCCATCTCAGATCCAATGTATGCGATCGACTTAGAATTTAAACTAAATAATTATTATAATTGCTCAGAAATATTTCAAGAACTTCCAGTTAATCGTGCATATTTCGATTTATATTTTGGTGAAGTTTCATTCGATTTGAATCAAAGGTTTGTGAGCAAATATATACTCCCTCCGGTTCATATTAATTGACTCTAATATGGATGTACTAGACACATTTTAGTTCTAGATACATCCATATTGAAGTCAATTAATATGAATCAGAGGGAGTATTTAGTTTAAACTAGTGCTCGTATACATAAAAAGCTCTTTAATCACAAACTAATCGTCCGAGTGGGATGAAATATTCACAGATTTTAGAACAAGGCATCTACATTTTACTGGATTTTTTTCATAATTTTTGTTTTTAGGTTCGAAATAAGAGATAGTTTGGAACGTTGGATCTCAAATGGTTGGTAGATGGTGGCACCAAGTCACAATGAGATTTGGAGACTTCAAGTCACTGCAGCTCTGTCCTTTTATTTTGACAAACTGCAGAGCCGCTGGTGCATCTATGGTTGCGTACGGCCGACGCCGTTTCTTAGCAAGGAAGTTCTTCCTATAAGTAGTAGCATCCATACTCCACTCCAAGGCATGTATAAAAAAAAGAACCCATCCCGTTCTCGTTTTCTCGATCACTCTTCTCTGAAGATGGAGGAGGCCCTCTTGTTGTGCCCCCTCTGCCTGCTGCCCTTCAAACCCCCCATATCCAAGGTCGCTCCCTTCCGATTTCATTCTTAGGTTCACCTGTGAGAAATGTCAATGACAACTGATGCCACGTACGTTGTTCCGTGTAGTGCAAGGGCGGTCATATGGGCTGTCGGCGCTGCGTCGGCGAGCTTGTGCCGAACCCGTGCAAGAAGTGCGAGCAGCCGGCGAGGTTGCTGCCGTCGAATCGATCTGGGGCAAGATTGCCGCCGTCGAATCGATCTGGGGCAATGGTCAAGTGCGTCGGCTGCCAGAGCTTGGTCGCCTCCACGGAGTCCTACAAGCACTATATCGCGTGCCCGCATGGTCCGTGCGGCTGCACAGAGGCCATCAATACCGGCTGCAGCTTCACCGGCCCGCCGCGGGAGCTCCTGGTACACCTCCAAGCATCCCACTCCATCCCAGTGTTTACGTTCCAGTATGGCATACCCGCCTGGTGCATAGTTCGTGTTCCGGTACAACCGCGGGGACACCTGTTCATCGGCAGTGGGGAAGAAGACGGTAGCGTGTTCGCCATCACCGTTGGCGCGCTCGGCCCGACCACCATTGTGTCCTGTGTGTGCATCAGGTCGGCCGCGTGCTTGTTTCCGATGTACAAGGCGCAGCTGCTGGTGATTGGTCCGCCGGCGCCGGCGACGGCTGGGACCAGTGACCTCTCGACGGACACCTTGATGGCGGTAATCGAGCCGACGAGCTCCCCGATGCCTAGCTCGATCATGTTGCAGCAGCTCACTTCTTTCCTGGCGGTGCCGCCCCGTTCTGTGACGCAGAATGGAGGGCAGCGTGTGTTGCCTATCTGCGTTTGCATCAACAAGAAGGTTATACAATAATCTTCGTTTAGTCATACTGCAATGTAGTAACTCGAAGATCGGAGGGAGTAGTTTAGTTCGAAGTAGGGTTCGTTCGGATGTATTTTGGACTTGTATAGTAGTACTACTACTCCAGAACTATTAGCTAGCTAGTTGGAGTGCTAGAATGCAGCTCGGAGTATTATAGTATTTTGGCAGTACTACTAGTATATGTATGTGACTGCAAATTCAAACTAAAATGGAGTATTTCTTGCTAATGTTGTTCTTTTGGAGTCATCATTTTTTTCTGAACGTGTTAACTATGCTATTGTCTAAGGATTCGTCTAGATTTCTTTGGTTGAATTCATATTTCGTCTCTTCCTAATTTGGCAAAACTGCACTGTCATGGGCATTCTTACAAGGTCGCTGAAGTTTCGAAGTTTCATGTATATTGCGTAGGGTGTACCCCCTTAACATGGATCTGTTGCATTTTTGGGTTGTATTTTTTTTTGGCAATTTTCAGGACCATAAAATAGCACGCCTTCAGTTGAAATTTGAATTAGTGGCCGATACTAGCATGGAGTAGCCACGGAGTCGTAGTTGATGGCGAGAAGGTTGATGCCTTGCTAGGTTGGTGTACGTTGCAAAAAGAACAAGGTTGGTGTGTAGTTGTTTTATTTGTTCACCATAATACTGACATGGCCATCGATTTTATTAGACAACACAAGCCTGGGATGTTTCACTTATTTATTGTAGGAAGCATGATTAATGTTCTGTAATGATGGGGCTACTCCTATAGTCCGTCTGCTCCTACTCGGGTGTCGGGTCATAGTCACACTCTCCTCTTTTTTTGAACACATTCACACTCTCCTCGAAACTGCAGTAGGCAGGAGTAGCGTCTCGGTTCACCTCCGTCGTCTATCCCCACTCCGCCCAGCTTCCATAGCACGCGCCTGCGTCTCCGCCATGGCGCTTTCGCATCCTATCCAGCAGTGCCCAGTTTGAGAGCCTCTGTTCTCCAACTCAAACCCCCACCTGCCGCCATTGATCGCCATCTCTCTCCCAAAGTTTGAATCAATAGATCTCCCAAGAAAATACCAACCCCATTGTACCACCTGCCTCATTGCGATGGCGAAATCGAGTAGGGTCTGTGGATCTGGGCTGTTTCACAAGGTGTTTACGGAAGGCCCCCTTGAAGTGCTCATCAGCCAGTGCGACGCCATCACCGCCGCGTCCCTAGTCGGTTCATCCAAAAGTATTCTTCAGTCAGCCAAATACAGTGCCACTCTGCCTGCTTCTCAGCCGTTTGGCCTTCCGTGTGTTCTCTGTTGTGACCCGGCGGATAAAGCATGGGTGTTCAAGGAGGATTTGCCGGTGCACAGAAAGTGCAAACTACTGCCGCTGGACAGGTTCTCCTATGATGGCCTAATGCCACACGGTAAGGATGAGGAGCGGGCAGGCGCCAATGGAGATTGGATCGCCATGGTTGGCCCCGAAGGCAAGTGGAACCTCCTCAATGTCTACACTCATCGCAAGATTAAGCTTCCATCTTTGAGGAAGAAGTTGGAAACCACACGCAATCCACTTATATTCGAGTATCAGCGTTCTGCTATTCAACTGCAGAAGATAGCTATTTGCCAAGTTCCTACAGCTGCTAGGGGGTATAAAGATTTCTCCCTTGTCACAATCTTCGACTTTGCAATTGCCTACCTCCATGGCGAATATCCTCGTACATGGATATTTCTTGAAAACCAGTTTCATGCGGGCGCCATATCTTTGCGATGCAATTATACATAACGGACTTGTGTTCGCCGTTACTGAGCTTGGAAATGTTTATGCATGGGATCCTAATCAATTTGGTAACATTTCCTCCCTATCTTTTTTATATACGTAACTTATATCACCTCTTATTTGTTGAACTGTCTTGGCATCTTTTGGCTTAAAGGAATTCCATAGGCGCACACCATAACCCTCTTGTGGTATGGACATATTTAGAATTTAACATCTATAGGAATTTTAGTATGGTCTAATGTGCATGTTGTTCCTTAGGAAAAAGGCCCCCTAGTAATTAAGTTTCTTTATTATTACTCCCTAGAAAATTTAAGGTAGAGTAGAAATAGAATCAATAAAGCTGCCATGCAATATTGATAAAGACTTTCATTTGTTTATATTCCCCCGGTTCTAGAGAATAAGGAGTACTATATTCAAACCATCTAAAATTTGGACCAATATTTTGGGGAACATGTTTTTAATCCATATGAAGTTTTACCAAGATGTTCGAAATATATTTCAAACCATCTTATGTTCGACCATTATTTTTTAAAGTACTAGTATTGGCATCCCAATATCAAATCAATATCACTAGTAGATAAATCATGAAATATATTTTCATGTGACGTGTTCTTTCCTTTTTCAAGGTCCTATAGTGCTCCCTGCTCCATTCATTCCGTGGACGGCTGGATTTGATATCGATGATGATTTTGACTTTAATAGTCGTACATGGTGGCTGGCAAGATCTCAAGATCGTTCTAGACTTCTCCTGGTCTATGCACGTGGCACAATGGATTTTGATGCTGACGGTGCTCCAACTTATTATGATAGTATCCCTTCTGTCCATTGCGGTCGCGCTGTTCACAGCTATTCGGGGTATACCTGCATGGTATTCTCGAATGACACTAGTCGGTTACTTCCAGCCAACCCGTGGGAAAGCGTTACTAATCTTGGAGACTATTCTATGTTCCTTGGGTTGAACTATCCGATTTTCATGCCAGTGGGTGGTGCAACATTTCCCCCAGGATATTTGACAAGAAGAAGCGCATCTACACCACGCCTCGGACCATTGGCTCTCAGTTTGACACATCACATCAAGAAATTTTCCGCTTCAGTCTAAATGGCGAAGACCACCAAAGCATCTCTTTCTCAAGCAGCGGTCCAGGGGCCAACTGGCATACGGGGTTTTGGTTCATCCCAAGCTACACCAACGCGCTGGACTGGAAAAAAGACAATCAGAGTTAGGGATATTTATTTAATAGTAGGATCATACAACTAGCTAGCTCAGTTGGTCTTGACTCCTATTTAACTATTTATAGCTAATGGACTTAGGTGATTAACTGATGCTATTTGCATGAACCGAGGTGCTTCTTTTAATTTGATCAAATACGGTCTATGCACATGCATGGTTGTTTGGCTGTTTCAGTGTCCCTAGAGGCATACATATATACTGTTATTTAGCAATCGTTATTACAGTACAAAGGTCTTAACCTCATGGTTCACAGAAAATATAAACGTAGATCAACCATCTAAACATAGAAGACATTCTAGTGTATGATTCTTACATATACACATCAACATCCTATCAGAAAATCTTAATGTGAATTGTACTGGCTGTACAAACCCGTGCATCATTCTCTAGCCGGTTGCACCCAAAAACCAAATCGTGGTACTTCATAGTTGACTGTATGTAGGACAATATACAGATCCAATGCGAAGCCATGGGTATCACTCGCATGACGAACCATATTTCACATGGTTGGAGGTACTCCATATGGCATTTAAAATCATTCCTTGTCCTTCATATGGCCCTAAAAATAGTACAGTTGGATTTGTGGGTTTTAATTTTTTATTAACACACTCAATTGATTGCCCAAACATTGATTAATAATATTATTAAGGGGTGTGATGTTGAAAGCCATAAGAACAATGTGCCAAACAATCTTTGCTAGCGGACGGTAAATGTATACCCATCAGAAATAATCAGCAGACGTGCATGTTTCTTTGGTCAGAATAACTGCTGCACCATCTTCAAAGTAAATGGCATGACCATTTATTTGATTTGATAGCGTGCAGCTAGATGGCGTACATTACTATCTCTACTTCCTTGGGTCGCCCAAATCTGGAGTACTAAAAGCAAATCCTGGTGATTCATTTGACAAGACAACACAGATGCGTCCAAATTTCTCCGCCCATATTATTATAGTAATATACGAAATCTGGAGTGCGTTGCCTCGTTGCCTTCCAAGAGAAGCTGCTTTCCTAGCCAAAAAAGAGAGAGAGGCTGTATTTATAACTACCTCACCGGCCGCCACTAGTACAAACCATCACTCCCTCTCCACCTCCACCTCCATCTCTTCCCTAGTAGCTCCACCTCCATATCGGCGACGGACCACAATCGCGCGGCTTCGACTTCCTCTTCGACGGCGGCGGCGACAGAGGCGTGAGGCACCTTCTCCGCGGCGCATCACTCATCCTCGTCCCGCGGCAACAATGGTTGTATGTGAAATCACCATACCCTTGTGTATGGTAGAGATGATGATGTGCGGATAAAATTTTATTGGCGGTTGCTCATCCTTGTTTGAATATTTGCTGTAGATTCACATCTAGGGCAGGGTGTCAAGCGGGGTGGGTAGCGGGCTAGCTAGTTTCAGTGCGAGTGCTTTAAATCTGCTCTAATCTCAACCACTATTTTCTCTAATTTTCTGCTTTGCGGGACGATTCGCGGACGCCGCTTGCAACCCTAATCTAGGGTATTGATCCTAGTTTAGTAGACTACTAGGATTTACATGCCAATTTGTTTTTAGACTAGATCCGGATATTTGTCAATACTACTACGTACTTCTTCCGTTCGTATTTAATTGACTCTAGTTGAAAGCATCGACAGTTCATTTTCTTCTCTCCCTCGCGTCGACTAATTAAAACCGAACAGAGGGAGTATTAGGAATCCATGTGCATCCGTACTACCAGTAAGGTATTGCGTTTTTGCAGAGGCTCAGTGTAATCAATATCTTTCGATATTAATATACTCACTTTATCAGAAAATAAATTAGTAATCCATGTTCAAACTTGCTAGTTTGATCGACGTTTGATGATGATTTGTGAGGCCATGTATGGGCCTAGTTTGTTTTGCCTGGTGGTCAGTAGGCTGATGATTTATTTTTTGCTTGGTCGATCTGTGGTCGTTCCATGGCCACTTGCTGATTAAGCATTACTAGAATCAACAATTTTTTGCTTGTCTGGTGATTGGAAGTGTATGCGCTAGCACCATCGCACGATGATTAGTCTTAATGGAGATGCAGATGTCGATCAAGAGGGAGAAACATATCTTGATCATGCATTTCTCACGAGATTACTTGGTGATTGGAAGTAGAATCCACAATTTGTTGTGCAAACTTCTCAACATATGCATATATTCAATGAATTGGCTTTATGTGATCAATAGTACTTCTTATTGCAGATGGATGGAGGGGAAAGAGCGAAAAAACCGATACTTAGTGAGATGACTTCTCATTCTGTGACTTCTGATATCCCAGATAACAAGGTAAATATATAGAACGACGATTCGTAGGTGATAAAAGCAGAATCCACAATTTGCCGTGCAAACTTCTCAACATATGCATATATTTGATTAATTAGTTTTATGTGATCAATAGTATTACTTATTCCAGATGGACGTAGGGGAAGGAACGAAAAAGCGGATGCTATGTGAAATGACTTCTAAATCTATGTGTTCTGATATCCCAGATGACAAGGTAAACATATGGACCGACGCTTGTTTTGCCGCTGCCCCTGTTAGATGGCTAGATGCTCTGGTCTAATTTCTGTTCATGTGCTTATTATTGCAGAAACATAGAGTTGAAGAAAACTCTATATTGTCGATGAGAAAGGTGAAATGGCATGCCAGTCTTTTAAACCTCCGACGCCACCTTGTTCTTGTCTATGGAGACCGATGCAGTGGACACAGTGCGATGAGCCTATACCTGGCATCATCGTGCCACATGAAGAAGGTTGTGGATTGGGTTTACCCCCTGCTGTAGAAACTGGTGGTGCAGCTGGAGCTGCTAGTGTAGAGCCTCTAGTGAACGGTGTCGCGCCACGGGAATTCTCTGAACTGGAGCAAAACGGTTTACCTATTGTCAAGACCGATTTAACTGGTGCTGATGCTGGAGTTGCTACTGATGATCCTGCACCCGAAGGAGGTTTTGTATTGGTAGAACCCGTCATGACTATGCCCACAGATCTTGACTGGTGGTGGACACTGGAGCTGGTAGGGTAGAGCCTCTAGCGAAAGGTGTCGTGCCACGAGAATCCTCTGAAGTGGATATTGGTGGTTTACCCTCTGTAGAGACTAGTGGTCTACCTGGAGCTGGTATTGTAGAGATTTCAGCAAACGGTGCTGTCCCACCCGACTCCTATGAACTGGAGCATGTACCTGATGTGCCTTCTGTAGAACCTGACGCACTGTAAGTAGTGGTGATGATTCCGCTGAATCTGATCAAGAAGGATCTGCATCTCTAGGACAAGATGTCAGTGTCATTCACACAGAACCTGAGCTGAAGTCAGCAACGGTAGCTTATATAGCACGGACTGTCCTTCAAGCTCTAAAGATCCAGCTTGGGTGGTTCACAGACCAGCTACTCCAAGCCATTGTCACTACAAAAGACCAGCCAGCATGCTTCGTCATCTCCTGCATCTTGTTTGACAAGCTGAAGCACCGCAATCGGCGCATTGTTCAATCCCATCAGCATGGAGAGAGGAGCTATGTTTATGTCAAGATGATTCATGCTGATTTGGTAAGGTTCCATGATAAGATGTATGGGTGGGGTGAGGCAAGAGCCACATTTTGCAGCATTCACACAGTCTTCGCTCTTGAGCCAGACCCCATGGATGCTTACCCAAGGTGCAGCTGTCCCGACTTGATATATGTTTTATGATCGCATGTCATTGTCGTGGAACTGTGATGTGGAGCTACCTTTCTTATGGTTTCTAGGCTTTTGGTTTCAACATGTATTATGGAGCTTACCTTAGGACTTTCGCATGCGTTTGGTTGTTGACCTGTAATGTTTGTGGTTGGTTGTCTAATCTACTTGGCACAATCACATTGCAAAGGCAAATGTTCCTTTTCTCTTTAATTGTTATTATGACTTATGTGTTATAACCAGGCAAGAATATGCAATCTTGGTTCTCTGACCGATATATATGTACACACAACTTTTGTTCACATAATAACACTTACACGGGAAAAGAGTAGCTTTCTCTGTTGGACAAACACCAAACCACAAAAGGGTAACAACACAATATCCAAACTAGGTACGGCACCTGTTGAGCATACATGACTTTTGGCGTAAAATCACGTTAACCAACACTAGCATCATCTTGTTCTTTGCAAGGTGCTATGCTTATCAGTCTAATCCCAATACACCACCTACTTCAGGTGGCACGATGATGTCAAGTGCAGGCTCACCAAGTACCAACTCTCTTGCATCGGTCTCCATTGAATGTACGCCATCGCTGCAGTAGACACCATTAGCAATGCAAGCTGAAGGTGTTCTTATCCTCATATCAGGATCACATAATACAGGTGTCAAGCTTCATGCACTAGCCAACACAATAAAAAGTCCGAACTAGGATAGCTAGGAAAAAAACATGAAGATCTTTTTTTCGAATCCCACGCTAAACATCTTTTTTTTAACTAATTAGGTAAGCTCCTGCTGACAAACATATTACAGCAACTCCAGCAGTGGCTCTATATTTTGGCACTGTGGGCTGAATGGCTGATGCTGCGCATGGAGCCGGCAATAGCTTCACCGGAAGCTGCAAACTGTGGCGGCCAAATGCAGGGCTGAAACAGCGTATTTTCAGAGGCGCTATAAATGCAGCGCCAAAAACAGAATATAATGAAAAATAGAGTGCAGTAAAACAGAAGATCAAACAAAGACTAGAAATAGACATAAAATAGGATAAAATTAGCTTGATAGATACTCCGTAGTTCATATTTTTACAAAGTAGTGCGATAAAACTAAACTAAAACTCGACATCTGACGAGTCCGGTGTCGTGCCCGACACCGGATCCGACGAGAAGAGGTCAATCCAACGGGGGTCGTCCTCGCCAATGGTGGTCGGCCCGGCGAGCTGCGCTTCGATGAAGGCCCGCTTCGTCGCCTTCTCCGCCCTCCGTCGTGCGCGGTCCTCCTTCTTCGCTGCCCGCCTCGTCGCCTTCTCCGCCCTCCGTCTGCGGTAGTGCTCGTTCTCGGCGGCAACGTCCTCGGGGAAGCGGGCCGCCCACTCGCGCGCCGCGCGCTCGTCCCGCTCGGCGATGCGCAAACGGCGCTCCGTCTCGCGGCGGCGGTGCTGTTCCTCCTGTCTAACGATGTACGGCGGCGGCGCGAGATCCTCGGCCTGCTGGCGCGTCCACAAGTCATGGAAATTCATCGACGATCGCGGGCGCCCGAGCCGCCACGCCACGGCGTCGTACGCGCGCGCGGCCTCGTGCACGGTCTCGTAGGTGCCGAGGCTGATGCGCTCGCCGCCGTCACGTATCTCCACGTAATACGTACCTTTGGGGCGCGCGCGGACGCCGCGGTACCCCGTGCCCGAGACGCGGCAGTACCGCGAGCTCGACGCGAGACGAGGCATGGCGGCGGCGGCGGAAGCGGAGCCGCGGCGGCGATATTAGGCGCAGATGGGCAAATTTCAGCAACCCGTGTCCATCTTTTTTTTTTTGGCAGGATTACGCCATGTACCACCTTCCAATTAGTAAATAGTACTGTTTAGCCTTCCCCTGTTGGGCCCAATATTTCAGTTTGGGTTGCCAACGGCCATCTACATGGTAATTGCTCTCGGCCTACTTGCTCCGGCTGTCGAAGCCCAATAACTACAAATGGGCCTTTCTGCTCATGCAATTTCGGCCCTTTTCTAATGAAACACAGATCCTATGAATGGCAAAAGAAAAAAAACGCGGAGATTCTACATAAAAGTTGTTTTTATTTATTTTGAATTATTGGGTTCCAATTTTTGAAACTGCTCATGCCCAATATGAAAATCCTTGTTCGCTCCATACCCACATGGATAACGGTATTTTTAATAATTCATAAAGTGGATTTGAAATTTAAAACATATCCAAATAATTCCATGATTTAATCTATCAACTTGCAAGATCTTGGAGAGAAAAAGCTTGTATTAGTCTGCAGAATCCTCACCGTTTCAAAGGTGGCAGTGGATCAAAAGAAAAAAGGAAGTAGCCTGAAATTAGGGGTCAAAAATAACTCCAAGAAATGTAACTTTTATTGTTCGTAGAGGATGACATGCGGGACCCATGAGCCAGCAGCTTACTCAACGTTTCAAAGGCGGCATGAGATCGGAAGAAAAAGGCAAGTGACCAAATATCAGGAGCCAAAAATAATCCAAGAAATGAAACTTATTGTACATAGAGGATGACATGCGGGTCCCATTTTGCAGCAGCGGTTTCAGCGTTTCAAATGCGGTTTGAGATCAAAAGAAAAAGAAAGTAGCCAGAAATTAGGGGGTAAAAAAACTCAAAAAAAAAAGTTGATTGTACATAGAGGATGACATGCGGGTCCCATGAGTCAGCAGCTTACTCAACGTTTCCAAGGCGGCAGGGGATCAAAAGAAAAAGGAAATAGCCAAAAATCAGAGGTGAAAAAAAAACAAGAAAAGAAATTTTATAGTACATAGAGGATGACATGCGGGTCCCATGAGCCAGCAGGTTCCTCAACGTTTTCAAAGGCCGGTGGGGATCAAAAGAAAAAGGCAAATAGCCAGAAATTAGGGGTAAACAATAAATCCAACAAAGGAAAGGTTTATTGTTCATAGATGCTGACATGTGGGACCCATGAGCCAGCAGCGTCAAGGCAAGTGACCAAAAATCAGGGGTAAAAAAAATCCAAGAAAAGGAACTTTATTGTACATAGAGGATGACATGTGGGTCCCATGAGCCAGCACCTTACTCAACGTTTCAGAGGCGGCTTGAGATCGAAAGAAAAAGGAAAGTGACCGAATATTAGGAGCTAAAAATAATCCAAGAAAGGAAACTTTTATTGTACATAGAGGTTGACATATGGGTCCCATTAATACAAGCTCTTTTGCTCGAAGATCTTGCAAGTTGATTGTACATAGAGGATGACATGCGGGCCCCATGTGTCAGCAGCTTACTCAATGTTTCCAAGGCGGCAGTGGATCAAAAGAAAAAGGAAATAGCCAAAATCAGAGGGTGAAAAATAAATCCAACAAAGGAGAGGTTTATTGTCCATGGAGTCTGACATTTGGGACCCACGAGCCAGCAGCGTCCTCTACGTTTAGAAGGCGACTGGGATCGAAAGAAAAAAGGCAAATAGCCAGAAATTAGGGGTACAAAATAACTCCAAGAAAGGAAGTGTTTATTGTTCATAGAGGCTGACATGTGGGACCCATGAGCCAGCAAAGTCTTCAACGTTTCAAAGGCGGCAGGGGATCAAAAGAAAAAGGCAAATAGCCAGAAATTAGGGGTACAAAATAACTCCAAGAAAGGAAGTGTTTATTGTTCATAGAGGATGACATGCGGGACCCATTTAGCAGCAGCGGTCTCAACGTTTCCAAGGTGGCACGGGATCAAAAGAAAAAGGAAGTAGCCAGAAATTAGGGTTCAAAAATAACTCCAAGAAAGGAAACTTTTATTGTTCGTAGAGGATGACATGCGGGACCCATGAGCCAGCAGCTTACTCAACGTTTCAAATGCGGCATGAGATCGAAAGAAAAAAGGCAAGTGACAAAATATCAGGAGACAAAGATAATCCAAGAAAAGAAAACTTTATTGTACATAGAGGATGACATGCGGGTCCCATTTAGCAGCAGCGGTCTCAACGTTTCAAATGCGGCTTGAGATCAAAAGAAAAAGAAAGTAGCCAGAAATTAGGGGGTAAAAAAAACTCCAAGAAAGGAAAGTTTTATCGATGAGCCAGCAGAGTCCTCAACGTTTCAAAGGCGGCAGGGGATAAAAAGAAAAAGGAAATAGCCGAAAATCAGAGGGTGAAAAAAAAACCAAGAAAATGAACTTTTATAGTACATAGAGGATGACATGCGGGTCCCATGAGCCAGCAGGTTTTTCAACGTTTCAAACGTGGCATGAGATCGAAAGAAAAAGGCAAGTGACCAAATATCAGGATCCAAAAATAATTCAAGAAAAGAAACTTGATTGTACATAGAGTATGACATGCGGGTCCCATTTAGCAGCAGCGGTATCACCGTTTGAGAGGCGGCAGGGGATCGAAAGAAAAAGGCAAGTGACCAAATATGAGGTGCCAAAAAAATCGAAGAAAAGAAAGTTTTATTGTACATAGAGGATGACATGCGGGTCCCATGAGCCAGCAGGTTTTTCAACGTTTCAAACGTGGCATGAGATCGAAAGAAAAAGGCAAGTGACCAAATATCAGGAGCCAAAAATAATTCAAGAAAAGAAACTTGATTGTACATAGAGTATGACATGCGGGTCCCATTTAGCAGCAGCGGTATCACCGTTTGAGAGGCTGCACGGGATCGAAAGAAAAAGGCAAGTGACCAAATATCAGGAGCCAAAAATAATCTAAGAAAAGAAATTTTACTGTACATAGAGGATGACATGCGGGTCCCATTTTGCAGCAGCGGTCTCAACGTTTCCAAGGCGGCACAGGACCAAAAGAAAAATGAAGTAGCCAGAAATCAGGGGGTGAAAAAATTCCAAAAAAAGAATGATTTCAATTGGGCTGCATGTGGACATCTGGACATTCGAACTATCCTGCTGGGCCTTTTGACTCGTACAATTTCAGCCCACTCCAAAACAGGATAGTTCGGATTTTTCTAAAAAAACAGGAAAGTCCTATGCTTCGCAAAAACAAAAACAAGGAGATTCAGCATATAAATTTGTTTATGTAAAAATAAATATTTAATTTATCCGTTGAAATAGCTCAGAGCGCAATACACTGTTTATTGTCTGCAAAATAATCAAGATATCACATGTTTCTTGTACGGGGAGGCTGACATCGGGGACCCATGAGCCAGCAGCGTCGTTTTAAAGGCGGCAGGGGATGGAAAGAAAAAATAAACCAAAAATCTGTTGGTAAAAAATCCAAGAAAAGAAACATTTTCGTTCTGAGAGGATGACATGCGGGACCCATGAGGCAGCAACATCCTCAGCGTTTATTGTTCATAGAGGCTGACATGTGGGACCCGTGAGCTAGCAGCGTCCTCAACGTTTTAAAGGCGGCAGGATATCGAAAGAAAAAATAAGCCAAAAATCATTTGGTAAACAATATCCAAGAAAAGAAACATTTACCGTTCTGAGAGGATGACATGCGGGACCCATGAGGCAGCAGCATCCTCAACGATTCCAAGGCGGCAGGGGATCAAAGAAAAAAAAGGAAATATCCAGAAATTAATTAGGGGTTCAAAAAAAATCCATCAAAGGAAACTTTTATTGTTCATAGAGGATGACTTGTGGGACCGACCTGCCAACAGCGTCCTCATCGTTTCAAAGGGGCAGGAGATCAAAAGAAAAAGGCAAATAGCCAGAAATTAGGGGTCAAAAATAACTCCAAGAAAGGAAACTTTTATTGTTCGTAGAGGATGACATGCGGGACCCATGAGCCAGCAGCTTACTCAACGTTTCAAAGGCGGATGAGATCGAAAGAAAAAGGCAAGTGACAAAATATCAGGAGCAAAAGATAATCCAAGAAAAGAAACTTTATTGTACATAGAGGATGACATGTGGGTCCCATTTAGCAGCAGCGGTATCACCGTTTGAGAGGCGGCAGGGGTTCAAAAGAAAAAAGAAATTGCCAAAAATCAGAGGGTGAAAAAAACCAAGAAAATGAACTTTTATAGTACATAGAGGATGACATGCGGGTCCCATGAGCCTGCAGGTTCCTCAACGTTTCAAACGTGGCATGAGATCGAAAGAAAAAGGCAAGTGAAAAAATATGAGGAGCCAAAAATAATTCAAGAAAAGAAAGTTTTATAGTACATAGAGGATGACATGCGGGTCCCATTTAGCAGCAGCGGTATCACCGTTTGAGAGGCGGCAGGGGATCGAAAAAAAAGGCAAGTGACCAAATATGAGGTGCCAAAAAAAACTCCAAGAAAAGAAAGTTGATTGCACATAGAGGATGACATGCGGGTCCCATGAGCCAGCAGGTTCCTCAACGTTTCAAACGTGGCATGAGATCGAAAGAAAAAGGCAAGTGACCAAATATGAGGAGCCAAAAATAATTCAAGAAAAGAAAGTTTTATAGTACATAGAGGATGACATGCGGGTCCCATTTAGCAGCAGCGGTATCACAGTTTGAGAGGCGGCAGGGGTTCAAAAGAAAAAAGAAATTGCCAAAAATCAGAGGGTGAAAAAAACCAAGAAAATGAACTTTTATAGTACATAGAGGATGACATGCGGGTCCCATGAGCCTGCAGGTTCCTCAACGTTTCAAACGTGGCATGAGATCGAAAGAAAATGGCAAGTGAAAAAATATGAGGAGCCAAAAATAATTCAAGAAAAGAAACTTTTATAGCACATAGAGGATGACATGCGGGTCCCATGAGCCTGCAGGTTCCTCAACGTTTCAAACGTGGCATGAGATCGAAAGAAAAAGGCAAGTGCCCAAATATGAGGTGCCAAAAAAAACTCCAAGAAAAGAAAGTTGATTGCTCATAGAGGATGACATGCGGGTCCCATTTAGCTGCAGCGGTCTCACTGTTTGAGAGGCGGCAGGGGATCGAAAGAAAAAGGCAAGTGACCAAATATCAGGAGCCAAAAATAATTCAAGAAAAGAAAGTTTTATAGTCCATAGAGGATGACATGCGGGTCCCATTTAGCAGCAGCGGTATCACCGTTTGAGAGGCGGCAGGGGATCGAAAGAAAAAGGCAAGTGACCAAATATGAGGTGCCAAAAAAAAATCCAAGAAAAGAAAGTTTTATAGTACATAGAGGATGACATGCGGGTCCCATTTAGCAGCAGCGGTATCACCGTTTGAGAGGCGGCAGGGGATCGAAAAAAAAGGCAAGTGACCAAATATGAGGTGACAAAAAATCCAAGAAAAGAAAGTTTTATAGTACATAGAGGATGACATGCGGGTCCCATTTAGCAGCAGCGGTATCACCGTTTGAGAGGCGGCAGGGGATCGAAAAAAAAGGCAAGTGACCAAATATGAGGTGCCAAAAAAACTCCAAGAAAAGAAAGTTGATTGCACATAGAGGATGACATGCGGGTCCCATTTAGCAGCAGCGGTCTCAACGTTTCCAAGGCGGCAAGGGATCAAAAGAAAAAGGAAGTAGCCAGAAATCGGGGGTCAAAAAATCCAAGAATAGAAAGAATTTTGGTTCATAGAGGATGACATGCGGGACCCATGATCCTGCATCGTAAACGGCTCGATCGGAGAACGTTGAACGAGATGGCGCGATCGAGAAAAAAAACAATGCCAGAGAGGCTGCCATCTGGGCCCTACATCCCTCGGCGGTGCGGATTTGCGTTGACTCGGCCGGCGAACCTGAGATTTCGAGATGCACCACGTCCCGGGCCACCATACGCGACGTTTTGGCCGCTTTCGTCGGGCTAGGTGGCCTCAAAAACGAGAAAAAAAAAGTTTTGACATGCACCACGGAGGGACCCAAAATCGTCGGCCATGGTACACCAGCAACCACGGCGCGACTTCAACTTCGTCGGCCATGGCAACTTTTCTTGTAGTGTATGGGTAGAGGCAACAAATCAAGCGGAGTAATGGGTTTGAAACCATACACCACCTCAAAGGGACACAACTCTGTGGTAGAATGTACCGCCCTGTTGTAAGCAAACTCCACATGCGGCAAATAATCTTCCCACTCCTTCAGGTTCTTCTTGATCGTGGATCTCAACAGTTGTGACAATGTTCTATTCACCACTTCAGTTTGACCATCAGTTTGGAGATGACAAGTAGTACTGAAAAGTTGCTTCGTCCCCAGCTTTCTCCAAAGCATCTTCCAGAAGTAGCTCATGAACTTCACGTCACGATCAGAAACAATAGTCTTCGGGACTCCATGTAGACGTACAATCTCCCTAAAAAACAGGTTAGCAATATGCGACGCATCGTCGCTCTTGTGGCGGACAATAAAGTGTGACATCTTAGAAAATCTATCCACTACCACAAATATAGAATCATGGCCTCTTTTAGTACGCGGCAAACCCAACGCAAAATCCACACTAATGACTTCCCATGGTGTAGTAGGTGCCGGTAAAGGAGTATACAAACCGTGAGGCTTCAGCTTGGACTTGGACTTATTGCAAGTAATGCATCTCTTCACATATCTGTCCACATCTGCCTCATCTTTAGCTAATAAAAGTGGTCAGCTAGCATGAGTAGCGTCTTCTCACGCCCAAAGTGAGCCATCAAACCTCCAGCATGAGATTCCTGCAATAAGAGCAAACACACAAACGATTCTGGAACACATAGTTTGTTAGCTCTAAACATGAACCCATCATGTATGTGATATTTTTCCCATGCTTTACCAATAGCACACGAGCGATATGGTTTAGCAAAATCATGATCATCACATAGAATCTCTAATCCAGGAATTTTAACATCAAGTTGAGTTAATAGCATATTCTTCCTAGATAGAGCATCAACAACAATATTATCTTTTCCCTTCTTATGCTTAATAATGTATGGAAAAGACTCAATGAACTCAACCCACTTAGCAAGACGCCTATGCAAGTTAGATTTAGCTTTCAGATATTTTAAAGCTTCATGATCAGAATGTATGATAATTCTTTTGGCCACAAATAATATTGCCAAACCTCAAGTACTCTAATTAAAGCATACAATTCTTTATCATATATAGGATAGTTCAACTTAGCACCAGAAAGTTCCTCAGAAAAATATGCAATTGGGCGACCCTCTTGCATCAACACACCACCAATTCCAATACCAGTAGCATCACATTCAATCTCAAATTGCTTATTGAAATCAGGAAGTGCAAGCAACGGTGCAGAAGTTAACAATCTTTTCAATTCATCAAAAGCATGATCTTGGGCTGCGCCCCACTCAAAGACAACACCCTTTTTAGTCAATTCATTCAAAGGTGCAGCAATAGTACTAAAATTGGGCACAAATCTTCTATAGAACCCAACAATACCATGAAAACTTCTTACTTGACTCACATTCATGGGAGTAGGCCAATTTTGAATTGCTTCAATTTTAAACACATCTACTTCTACTCCATGCTTAGAGACAACATAACCCAGAAATATGACCTTATCTTTGCAAAATGTGCACTTCTCAAGATTACCATAGAGTTTTTTTATCACGCAACACTTGCAAAACATGTCGAATATGTATAGTATGATCAGATTCATTGCGGTTGTAGATTAATATGTCTTCAAAGTACACAACCAAAAACTTACCAATAAAATCACGCAAAACATGGTTCATTAGTATCATGAAAGTGCTAGGTGCATTAGTTAAACCAAAAGACATTACTAACCACTCATATAAACCAAATTTTGTTTTAAAGGCTGTTTTCCATTCATCCCCCTCTTTCATCCTAATTTGACGATAACCACTACACAAATCAATTTTAGAGAAAACAGCAGCACCACTCAATTCATCTAGCATATCCTCTAAACGGGGAATAGGATGACGATATCGAATAGTAATGTTGTTTATCGCTCTACAATCTACACACATGCGCCATGTACCATCTTTCTTAGGAACTAGAATAACAGGAACAACACAAGGACTTAGGCTTATGCGGATATAACCTTTGTCGAGTAGCGCTTGTACTTGCTTTTGTATCTCCTTCATCTCTTCGGGGTTCGTCCTATATGGCGCCCTATTGGGCAGCGAAGCTCCGGGAATCAAGTCAATTTGATGCTCAATACTACGCAATGGTGGCAATCCTGCGGGTACCTCCTCCGGAAACAAGGGCTGAATTCCTGCAAAACACTACAAACACCAAGAGAAATAGGGGTCATGTCGTTAGAAACCAAAACCTCACCCTTGTACATGAGCACAAGAGGTATGGCTGTAGGATCCTCACTAAATTCTCTCATGTCCTCTTTGGTGGCTAATAAGACTAAGGAATTCACTCTCTCACTTTTCGTTATATCACTCACGGCATTACAGTTCTCTCGCCTATCTATAGGTGCATCCTCCAAGTTTACTTCAATTTTCTGACGAGATTCATTGACAATTTGCTGTGCTGACATAGGCTGCAAGTTGATTTTCTTGCCCTTGAACTCCAAGTGATATGTATTGGCACGGCCATTGTGTTGCACAGAACGGTCATAGAGCCAAGGCCGACCCAATAATAAGTGACACACCGTCATAGGAACCATATCAAAATCAATGGAATCCTTATACGGTCCAATCTCAAACTCAACACGCACCATGTGGTTTACCTTCATCTCACCATTGTCGCTCAACCACTGAATATAGTATGGATGCGGGTGCGGTAGATACTTCAACTTACAGCTTGGTACACAACTCCTTGCTTGCTAAATTGCGGCAACTCCCGCCATCAATAATGACCTTACAAGCATTGTCAGGACCAACTAAAGCCTTTGTTTGGAGCAAATTGCATCGTTGAGTAGATGCACTTGGCAACACATTAAGAGCAGGCTGAGACACAACAATAGTGCGAGCATCAGACGGATAAGCATATACACCATCACTGTCATAGTCATCATCTTCTGGAGCATATGGATCAACATCATCTCCAGTATCATACTCGTTGTCCTCATTGATAATCATGACTTTGCGGTTAGGACAATCTCTCTTGAAATGACCCTTGCCACCACATGTATGACAATTCATATCGCGGTTGCGCGCAGTAGTCATGCTAGAACCACTCGTACTTGCAGCAGGTTCGGGATTCTTTGTGTTGGACACATTGGAGACCGGCTTGCTAGACAGAGTAGAATAAGGTGCGGAGCGCGAAGATGGCGTCGGCCCCCTAGGCATGTAGCGCCCAGCTCCCGTAGCACGACCTTTAATTTGCGCTTCTTCAGCCAACTGTGATTCAGCTTCTCTTGCATGATGTAGCAACTCATTCATAGTGGTGTAACTGTGATGACGAACAATTCCTTTGATATCATACTTCAAACCATGTAGAAAACGCCGCATTGTCATCTCAAGTGACTCACGGACACGGCCACGCTGCATAAGCATCTCCATCTCCATGAAATAAGTATCAACAGTCTTCACACCTTGTCTCAGTAGGGTCAACTTATCATATATTGAGCGCAAATAATTAGTGGGAACGAAACGAGCTTGCATAATGGCCTTCATCTCACGCCATGTACGAACTGGCAGCTTGTTATCTTCTTGACGAGTACGTGTAACTCCATCCCACCAACGCAAGGCATAGCCATCAAATTCTGAGGAAGCAAGCTTGACCTTCCTATCTTCAGTATAATCATGTAAGCGCCATAACTTCTCAATCTTCAGCTCCCAAGTGAGGTATTCTTCCACATCAACTCCTCCTTCAAACTTGGGTATGGAGAACTTTGGCTTACCCAAACCATCATCTTGTTGTTGTGGAGGGAAACGGCGAGCTCCGAGTTCAACAAAGCCACGACCATGATTACCACATCCAACACCACGACCAACACCAGGTGCTTCATCCTGAAGCTTAGGGTCTTCATCTTCTTGTTGCTGTTGTTGGGTGAGATTTTCAACAGCTAGTTGCAAAACTGGAAGACTTCGCTGGATATCCGTCATTTGATCTTGCATTGTGGTGACGGTCTCGTTAGTAGCATCCAACTTCTGGGAAATTTCCTGAACAGTCCCCTTAAGTTCATCGTCCTGAGTGCGGAATTCACGTCGCATCGCATTACGAAGAGCTTCATACTCCCTCCATGTCATCACATCAGCGGCATCCTTGTTTTTCTGGTTAACAATTTTCTCATCACTAGAAGACATGGTTAGTAGGTTAGTGCACTAAAACAAATATATATGGTGGTACTCTCACAACTCACTCAAAATTGATAAGAAAAGGAAATCTTACCGCTCCAAAGTGAATTAGTGTTGCTTACCATTTGTAATGACAACAAGTGCACAGATGTAGCGAAGCGAATATCAAGGGTATAAGAACAAATCACACGACAAAGCAGGATATATATGGGGCTGTAGGTAGGCTACCTATTTGCACCAATAACAAGCTCTAGCGCTGACCGCAGACAACCAATGATACTCACACAAGGCGATAATTGTGGAAATGCAACTATATGGATGAAAGGTTGCAATGCACTCGAGAGACACTAGTAAAGCTCAACGAAACAGGCACAAGATTGCTCAACTACAGGTGCAGAAAAGTAAACTAGGCCTTCACTTGAATCTTACTAGCACTTCACTTTCTCTTTTTGGATTTTATTTCTATAAAACACGCAACTATGTAGCTCTTTTTGCTTCTTTTCTATTTTCTCTTTTTTATTTTATTTTTATGACTCAACTCCTTGATAACACGGCCAACAGAAAATGCAAAGCACCAAATCCCTAACGAGCAGCCTGTCAAGTGGTAAAACTAGTCTCTTCTGGGGAAGTTCCTAGTCACTTATATCGAAAGGCTGTGTCTATGGTTGGGACAAGCACACTGTACGCTATGTGGACTCGGAGTAACAAAAACTGAAACTAGATGATAGCGGAAACACAAACCCTAACAATACTAGATGGAAGAAAAGATACGCAAAAACAACTACGAAAAACAACTAAAACTTGAAATTAGTGCAATCTAAGGATATGGCAAACCCTAACCCTAACTTTTTATGACTTTTTCTGGATAAGAAAACACTCACAACTCAACTATGGGGTGAATTGTGGATGGCTGATACGTCCATTTTGCATCACTATTTTATATCATAATTTACTGTTACTCATTGATATATTTCATATTTAGAGATGATACTTATGTTATTTCATCTATTTTGCATGTTTCATGATTATTGGAGAATCGCGCATCGGAGTCAGGATTCTGCTGGAAAAAGCACCATCAGAATGCAATATTTTAGAAGATCAGCAATTGACGGAAATTACATGGAAAATCTTATTTTTCCAGAAGACGGAGATAGCCGAAAGGAGGAGCCGAGGAGGGCCGCCATGGGCCCCCCATAGGCCGGCGCGGGCCCAGGCCTGGCCGCGCCGCCTTGTGGGGAGGGGGCCCACAACCCCCTCTGGCCTCCTCTCCTTTGCGTACTTCTTCGTCCCGAAAACCTAAGCTCGGGGGGGGGATAGTCGGGAAGAGTCACAGCCGCCTCTGCGGGGCGGAAAACACCAGAGAGAAAAAGAGCTCTCCGGCAGGCTAAAATCCGCCGGGGAAATTCCCTCCCGGAGGGGGAAATCGACGCCATCGTCATCGTCATCGAGCTGGACATCATTGGGATCATCATCACCATCATCTCCATCATCATCACCACCATCTCCACCGCTGCACCTCGTCACCGCTGTAACATCTAGGGTTGAATCTTGATTGTTTGGTAGGGGAAACTCTCCCGGTATTGATTACTCCTTGTTATTAATGCTATCGAGTGAAAACCATTGAACCAAGGTTTATGTTCAGATTGTTATTCATCATCATATCACCTCTGATCATGTTCCATATGATGTCTCGTGAGTTGTTCATTTAGTTCTTGAGGACATGGGTGAAGTCTAAATGTTAGTAGTGAATTATGTTGGGTAATATTCAATGTTATGATATTTAAGTTGTGGTGTTATTCTTCTAATGGTGTCATGTGAACGTCGACTACATGATACTTCACCTTTATGGGCCTAGGGTAATACATCTTGTATTCGTTTGCTAATTGTGGGGTTGCCGGAGTGACAGAAACCTAAACCCCCGTTGGTATATCGATGCAGGAGAGATAGCAGGATCTCAGAGTTTAAGGCCGTGGTTAGATTTATCTTAATTACTTTCTTGTATTTGCGGATGCTTGTAAGGGGTATAATCACAAGTATGTATTAGTCCTAGGAAGGGCGGTGCATTAGCATAGGTTCACCCACACAACACTTATCAAAATAATGAAGATTAATCAGCTATATGAAGCGAAAGCACTAGATAAATCCCCGTATGTCCTCAAGAACGTTTGGTCATTATAAGTAAACAAACCGGCTTGTCCTTTGTGCTAAAAAGGATTGAGCCACTCGCTGCAATTATTACTCTCGCATTTTACTTACTTGTACTTTATTCATCTGCTATATCAAAACCCCCTTAATACTTGTCTGTGAGCATTTACAGTGAATCCTTCATCGAAACTGCTTGTCAACACCTTCTGCTCCTCGTTGGGTTCGACACTCTTATTTATCGAAAGTACTACGATACACCCCCTATACTTGTGGATCATCAAGACTATTTTCTGGCGCCGTTGCCGGGGAGTGAAGCGCTATTGGTAAGTGGAATTGGTAAGGGAAACCTTTACTGTACGTGTTGTTTTTATTTCTGCCTGCTGCTATAATTCATTATGGAGAGGTCTTCTCTTGAATTCCTCTTTGGAAAATCTACTACTACTGCAAAGGTAGTGGATGAGGCGCCAGTTGAGAAAGAGGTTCCATACAAAATACCTATGAAAATTATTGAACGTGTTGTGGATAACCGCTATGAAGGGGATCGAACTGTCCATCCTGGTGATCATTTACTGTTTTTACATGAATTATGCGGGTTATTCAAATGTGCGGGTATTGCTATGGATGAAGTTAGGAAGAAACTATTCTCTATATCGCTGTCTGGTAAAGCAGCGCATTGGTATAAATTGCTGAAGAATAGGGATTCTCTTGATTGGGAGGACATTGTGCCTTTATTTTATTCTAAATTCTATCCTCCAAGTGAAATTCACAAAGATCGGAACCGCATATATAATTTCTGGCCTCATGATGGTGAGAGTATTGCCCAAGCATGGGGGAGATTGAAGTCTTTAATGCTCAAATGCCCCATTCATGAGCTTCCTGGTAATATCATCATTGATAATTTCTATGCAAGACTTTCTTTTCAAGATAAGACCTTGCTGGATACTTCTTGTTCTGGATCATTTACACGCAACAAAGAAGAGTTTAAAAGGGATCTTCTTGATCGGATCCAGGAGAATACTGAAGGATGGGAGAACGACAAAGATAGAGAGTCAGGTATAAACTATGATTATAAATGCATTGAAGTGTTTATGGAGACTGATAAATTTCGTAATATGAGTGCTACTTATGGTCTTGATTCTTAAGTCGTTGCAAACTTTTATAAAGCTTTTGCCTCTCACTTTGAATTGCTGATGGCGTGTAACTCACACGTTCGTTGGGAACCCCAAGAGGAAGGTATGATGCGCACAGCAGCAAGTTTTCCCTCAGAAAGAAACCAAGTTTTATCGAACCAGGAGGAGCCAATAAGCACGTTGAAGGTTGATGGCGGCGGGATGTAGTGCGGCGCAACACCAGGGATTCCGGCGCCAACGTGGAACCTGCACAACACAACCAAAGTACTTTGCCCCAACGAAACAGTGAGGTTGTCAATCTCACCGGCTTGCTGTAACAAAGGATTAACCGTATTGTGTGGAAGATGATTGTTTGTAGAAAACAGTAGAACAAGTATTGCAGTAGATTGTATTTCAGTAAAGAGAATTGGACCGGGGTCCGCAGTTCACTAGAGGTGTCTCTCCCATAAGATAAACAGCATGTTGGGTGAACAAATTACAGTTGGGCAATTGACAAATAAAGAGAGCATGACCATGCACATACATATCATGATGAGTATAGTGAGATTTAATTGGGCATTACGACAAAGTACATAGACCGCCATCCAACTGCATCTATGCCTAAAAAGTCCACCTTCAAAGTTATCATCCGAACCCTCCAGTATTAAGTTGCAAAGCAACAGACAATTGCATTAAGTATGGTGCGTAATGTAATCAACAACTACATCCTTAGACATAGCATCAATGTTTTATCCCTAGTGGCAACGGCACAACACAACCTTAGAACTTTCTCACATCGTCCTGTGTCAATGCAGGCATGAACCCACTATCGAGCATAAATACTCCCTCTTGGAGTTACAAGCATCTACTTGGCCAGAGCATCTACTAGTAACGGAAAGCATGCAAGATCATAAACAACACGTAGATATAACTTTGATAATCAACATAACAAGTATTCTCTATTCATCGGATCCCAACAAACGCAACATATAGAATTACAGATAGATGATCTTGATCATGTTAGGCAGCTCACAAGATCCGACAATGATAGCACAATGGGGAGAAGAAAACCATCTAGCTACTGCTATGGACCCATAGTCCAGGGGTAGACTACTCACACATCACACCGGAGGCGACCATGGCGGCGTAGAGTCCTCCGGGAGATGATTCCCCTCTCCGGCAGGGTGCCGGAGGCGATCTCCTGGATCCCCCGAGATGGGATCGGCGTTGGCGGCGTCTCTGGAAGGTTTTCCGTATCATGGCTCTCGGTACTGGGGGTTTCGTCACGGAGGCTTTAAGTAGGCGGAAGGGTAGGTCAAGAGGCGGCACGGGGGGCCCAAACCATAGGCCGGCGCGGCCAGGGGTGGGGCCGCGCCGCCCTAGGGTTTGGCCACCCCGTGGCCCCTCTTCGTTTTGTCTTCGGACTTCTGGAAGCTTCGTGGAAAAATAGGCCCCTGGGCTTTGATTTCGTCCAATTCCGAGAATATTTCCTTACTAGGATTTCTGAAACCAAAAACAGCAGAAAACAGCAACTGGCACTTCGGCATCTTGTTAATAGGTTAGTTCCAGAAAATGCACGAATATGACATAAAGTGTGCATAAAACATGTAGATAACATCAATAATGTGGCATGGAACATAAGAAATTATCGATACGTCGGAGACGTATCAGCATCCCCAAGCTTAGTTCTGCTCGTCCCGAGCAGGTAAAACGATAACACAGATAATTTCTGGAGTGACATGCCATCATAATCTTGATCATACTATTTGTAAAGCATATGTAGTGAATGCAGCGATCAAAACAATGTATGTGACATGAGTAAACAAGTGAATCATAAAGCAAAGACTTTTCATGAATAGCACTTCAAGACAAGCATCAATAAGTCTTGCATAAGAGTTAACTCATAAAGCAATAATTCAAAGTAAAGGCATTGAAGCAACACAAAAAGAAGATTAAGTTTCAGCGGTTGCTTTCAACTTGTAACATGTATATCTCATGGATATTGTCAACATAGAGTAATATGATAAGTGCAATAAGCAAGTATGTAGGAATCAATGCACAGTTCACACAAGTGTTTGCTTCTTGAGGTGGAGAGAAATAGGTGAACTGACTCAACATTGAAAGTAAAAGAATGGTCCTCCATAGAGGAAAAGCATCGATTGCTATATTTGTGCTAGAGCTTTGATTTTGAAAACATGAAACAATTTTGTCAACGGTAGTAATAAAGCATATGCATCATGTAAATTATATCTTATAAGTTGCAAGCCTCATGCATAGTGTACTAATAGTGCCCGCACCTTGTCCTAATTAGCTTGGACTACCGGATCATCACAATGCACATGTTTTGACCAAGTGTCACAAAGGGGTACCTCTATGCCGCCTGTACAAAGGTCTAAGGAGAAAGCTCGCATTGGATTTCTCGCTATTGATTATTCTTCAACTTAGACATCCATACCGGGACAACATAGACAACAGATAATGGACTCCTCTTTTATGCATAAGCATGTAGCAACAATTAATAATTTTCTCATTTGAGATTGAGGATATATGTCCAAAACTGAAACTTCCACCATGGATCATGGCTTTAGTTAGCGGCCCAATGTTCTTCTCTATCATTATGCATGCTTAACCATAAGGTGGTAGATCTCTCTTACTTCAGACAAGACGGACATGCATAGCAACTCACATGAAATTCAACAATGAATAGTTGATGGCGTCCCCAGTGAACATGGTTATCGCACAACAAGCAACTTAATAAGAGATAAAGTGCATAATTACATATTCAATACCACAATAGTTTTTAAGCTATTTGTCCCATGAGCTATATATTGCAAAGGTGAATGATGGAATTTTAAAGGTAGCACTCAAGCAATTTACTTTGGAATGGCGGAAAATACCATGTAGTAGGTAGGTATGGTGGACACAAATGGCATAGTGGTTGGCTCAAGTATTTTGGATGCATGAGAAGTATTCCCTCTCGATACAAGGTTTAGGCTAGCAAGGCTTATTTGAAACAAACACAAGGATGAACCGGTGCAGTAAAACTCACATAAAAGACATATTGAAAACATTATAAGACTCTACACCGTCTTCCTTGTTGTTCAAACTCAATACTAGAAATTATCTAGACCTTAGAGAAACCAAATATGCAAACCAAATTTTAGCATGCTCTATGTATTTCTTCATTAATGGGTGCAAAGCATATGATGCAAGAGCTTAATCATGAGCACAACAATTGCCAAGTATCACATTACCCAAGACATTTATAGCAATTACTACATGTGTCATTTTCCAATTCCAACCATATAACAATTTAACGAAGGAGAAACTTCTCCATGAATACTATGAGTAGAAACCAAGGACATACTTGTCCATATGCTACAGCGGAGCGTGTCTCTCTCCCATAAAGTGAATGCTAGGATCCATTTTATTCAAACAAAACAAAAAACAAAAACAAACCGACGCTCCAAGAAAAAGCACATAAGATGTGATGGAATAAAAATATAGTTTCAGGGGAGGAACCTGATAATGTTGTCGATGAAGAAGGGGATGCCTTGGGCATCCCCAAGCTTAGACGCTTGAGTCTTCTTAATATATGCAGGGGTGAACCACCGGGGCATCCCCAAGCTTAGAGCTTTCACTCTCCTTGATCATGTTGCATCATACTCCTCTCTTGATCCTTGAAAACTTCCTCCACACCAAACTCGAAACAACTCATTAGAGGGTTAGTGCACAATAAAAATTAACATATTCAGAGGTGACACAATCATTCTTAACACTTCTGGACATTGCATAATGCTACTGGACATTAGTGGATCAAAATTCATCCAACATAGCAAAAGAGGCAATGCGAAATAAAAGGCAGAATCTGTCAAAACAGAACAGTTCGTATTGACGAATTTTAAAATGGCACCAGACTTTCTCAAATGAAAATGCTCAAATTGAATGAAAGTTGCGTACATATCTGAGGATCATGCACGTAAATTGGCTTAATTTTCTGAGCTACCTACAGGGAGGTGGACCCAGATTCGTGACAGCAAAGAAATCTGGAACTGCGCAGTAATCCAAATCTAGTACTTACTTTTCTATCAACGGCTTTACTTGGCACAACAAAACACAAAACTAAGATAAGGAGAGGTTGCTACAGTAGTAAACAACTTCCAAGACACAAAATAAAAACAAAGTACTGTAGTAAAATAACACATGGGTTATCTCCCAAGAAGTTCTTTCTTTATAGCCATTAAGATGGGCTCAGCAGTTTTGATGATGCACTTGCAAGAAATAGTATTTGAAGCAAAAGAGAGCTTCAAGAGGCAAATTCAAAACACATTTAAGTCTAACATGCTTCCTATGCATAGGAATCTTGTAAATAAACAAGTTCATGAGGAGCAAAGTAACAAGCATAGGATGATAAAACAAGTGTAGCTTCAAAAATTTCAGCATATAGAGAGGTGTTTTAGTAACATGAAAATTTCCACAACCATATTTTCCTCTCTCATAATAACTTTCAGTAGTAACATGAGCAAACTCAACAATATAACTATCACATAAAGCATTCTTATCATGAGTCTCATGCATAAAATTATTACTCTCTACATAGGCATAATCAATTTTATTAGTTGTAGTGGGAGCAAATTCAACAAAGTAGCTATCATTATTATTCTCAACATCAAATATAGGAGGCATATTGTAATCATAATAATATTTATCCTCCATAACAGGTGGTATTAAAAGACCAATATCATTATCATAAATAGGAGGCAAAGTATCATCAAAGTAAATTTTCTCCTCAATGCTTGGGGGAATAAAAAGATCATGAAAACCAGCTTCCCCAAGCTTAGAACTTTCTATATTATTATCAACAATGGTGTTCAAAGCGTTCATACTAATATTACTACCAGCATGCAAATAAGATTCCATAGGTTTTTTAATTTTCGCATCAAACAATCCATGTTTTAAATCAGGAAATAGAATAAGAAGATCATTCTTGTCCATTATGCCAAACTAGTGTAATAAAAACATGCATGATATTATAAAGTAAAACAAGTAACTAATTTTTTTGTATTTTGATTTAGTGCAGCAAACAAAGTAGTAAATAAAACTAAGCAAGACAAAAACAAAGTAAAGAGATTGAGAAGTGGAGACTCCCCTTGCAGCGTGTCTTGATCTCCCCGGCAACGGCGCCAGAAAAAGACTTGCTGGCGTGTAGTTGACGTGGGAGTTAGAAATCTTTGTGGTGTAACTTTTCTTTGTCCCCGGCAACGGCGCCAGAAAAAGAGCTTGATGGCGTGTAACTCACACGTTCGTTGGGAACCCCAAGAGGAAGGTATGATGCGCACAGCAGCAAGTTTTCCCTCAGAAAGAAACCAAGGTTTATCGAACCAGGAGGAGCCAAGAAGCACGTTGAAGGTTGATGGCGGCGGGATGTAGTGCGGCGCAACACCAGGGATTCCGGCGCCAACGTGGAACCTGCACAACACAACCAAAGTACTTTGCCCCAACGAAACAGTGAGGTTGTCAATCTCACCGGCTTGCTGTAACAAAGGATTAACCGTATTGTGTGGAAGATGATTGTTTGCAGAAAACAGTAGAACAAGTATTGCAGTAGATTGTATTTCAGTAAAGAGAATTGGACCGGGGTCCACAGTTCACTAGAGGTGTCTCTCCCATAAGATAAACAGCATGTTGGGTGAACAAATTACAGTTGGGCAATTGACAAATAAAGAGAGCATGACCATGCACATACATATCATGATGAGTATAGTGAGATTTAATTGGGCATTACGACAAAGTACATAGACCGCCATCCAACTGCATCTATGCCTAAAAAGTCCACCTTCAGGTTATCATCCGAACACCCTCCAGTATTAAGTTGCAAAGCAACAGACAATTGCATTAAGTATGGTGCGTAATGTAATCAACAACTACATCCTTAGACATAGCATCAATGTTTTATCCCTAGTGGCAACAGCACAACACAACCTTAGAACTTTCTGTCACTGTCCCAGGTGTCAATGCGGGCATGAACCCACTATCGAGCATAAATACTCCCTCTTGGAGTTACAAGCATCTACTTGGCCAGAGCATCTACTAGTAACGGAAAGCATGCAAGATCATAAACAACACGTAGATATAACTTTGATAATCAACATAACAAGTATTCTCTATTCATCGGATCCCAACAAACGCAACATATAGAATTACAGATAGATGATCTTGATCATGTTAGGCAGCTCACAAGATCCGACAATGATAGCACAATGGGGAGAAGACAACCATCTAGCTACTGCTATGGACCCATAGTCCAGGGGTAGACTACTCACACATCACACCGGAGGCGACCATGGCGGCGTAGAGTCCTCCGGGAGATGATTCCCCTCTCCGGCAGGGTGCCGGAGGCGATCTCCTGGATCCCCCGAGATGGGATCGGCGTTGGCGGCGTCTCTGGAAGGTTTTCCGTATCGTGGCTCTCGGTACTGGGGGTTTCGTCACGGAGGCTTTAAGTAGGCGGAAGGGTAGGTCAAGAGGCGGAACGGGGGGCCCAAACCATAGGCCGGCGCGGACTTCTGGAAGCTTCGTGGAAAAATAGGCCCCTGGGCTTTGATTTCGTCCAATTCCGAGAATATTTCCTTACTAGGATTTCTGAAACCAAAAACAGCAGAAAATAGCAACTGGCACTTCGACATCTTGTTAATAGGTTAGTTCCAGAAAATGCACGAATATGACATAAAGTGTGCACAAAACATGTAGATAACATCAATAATGTGGCATGGAACATAAGAAATTATCGATACGTCGGAGACGTATCAATTGCCTAGGAAGAATTTTGATAAGTATCATGAACCATACAAAGATAAAACTGATTCATCTATAAATAAATGTGTAATAATTGAAACTGTTGATCATATTCTTCCTGAAGCTTATATTGAAAAAACTCCTTTCCCTGCTAAAATGAAGGAGTATTCTGTTATAACTAGTGCGGTTAATAAAAGTGCAAAGAAACCTATAGAACCTGAAGAACAAATAAAGGTTGAACCTGTTGTTGCAATAGTTAAAGATCTTGTGACTGAAAATGTAGAAGATGGTCATATTATTTTCTGTGAAGATGCTTCTAATATTGTTTCGCATCCTAATAAGTCTAGGAAAGCTAGTGTTCCTATGCTCTCTGTTAGAATTGGTGATCATTGTTATTATGGTTTATGCGATATTGGTGCAAGTATTAGTGCCATTCCTTATGAGCTTTATACGGAAATCATGCATGAAATTGGTTCTTGTGAACTTGAAGATATTGATGTGATTATTCGGCTAGATAATAGAGAAACTATCTCTCATATTGGTATTGTTCGAGATGTGGAAGTTCTATGTGGTAAGATTAAATATCCTGCTGACTTTTCGGTACTTGGTTCTGCTGCTAGTATGTCTTGTCCTATTATTTTTGGTAGACCTTTCCTAAATACTTGTGGATCTGTTATAGATTGCAAGAAGGAAAAAATTGTGACTAAATTTGTTGGTGAATCTTATGAGTTTAATTTCTCTAAATTTGCCAAAACTCCTTATAAAGCTGATTTGCCTAATAATGATTTTAGAGTTGAACAGTGTGCGTCTATTGCTCTTTCTCCTAATAATCCTTTGCAGCAACATTTGGAGGATAGTGAGAGTGAAGTCTTTAGGGAAGAAAGGAATGAGCTTGATGAAATTTTCCTTCATCAACCTATTCTTAAACATGACTTGCCGGTTGAAGATTTAGGTACAGCACCACCACCAAAGGAAGATCCTGTTTTTGATTTAAAACTGTTGCCTGATAATCTTAAGTATGCTCATATTGATGATAAGAAAATATATCCTGTTATTATTAGTTCTAAGCTTTCATATTTTGAGGAAGAAAGGTTATTGGAAATATTGAAGAAACACCGAGGAGCTATTGGCTACACTCTTGATGACTTGAAGGGGATTTCTCCCTCTATTGGCCAACATGCTATCAACATGGAAGATGATGCAAAGCCTGTTGTTGAACATCAGCGTCGTCTAATTCCTAAGATGAAGGATGTGGTAAGGAATGAGGTATTAAAACTTCTTGAAGCTGGTATTATATATCCTATTGCTGATAGTAGATGGGTTAGTCCTGTGCATTGTGTTCCTAAGAAAGGAGGAATGACTGTTGTGCCTAATGATAATGATGAGCTCGTCCCTCAAAGAGTAGTTGTAGGGTATAGAATGTGCATTGATTATCGAAAAGTTAATAAAGTTACTAAGAAAGATCATTACCTTTTACCCTTTATTGATCAAATGTTAGAAAGGTTGTCTAAAAATACTCATTTTTGCTTTCTTGATGGTTATTCTGGGTTCTCACAAATTGCTGTTAAAACCAAAGATCAAGAGAAAACCACTTTCACTTGTCCCTATGGAACTTATGCTTATAGGCGTATGCCTTTTGGTTTATGTAATGCTCCTGCTACTTTTCAAAGATGCATGTCTGCTATTTTCCATGGCTTTTGTGAGAATATTGTAGAGGTATTCATGGATGATTTTTCTGTCTATGGGAATTCTTTTGATAATTGCTTGCGAAACCTTGATAAAGTATTGCAGAGATGTGAAGAAACTAACCTTGTTCTTAATTGGGAGAAGTGCCACTTTATGGTTAATGAAGGAATTGTATTGAGACATAAAATTTCCGAGAGAGGTATTGAAGTTGATAGAGCTAAAGTTGAAGCAATTGAGAAGATGCCCTATCCTAGGGATGTTAAAGGTATTCGTAGTGTTCTTGGTCATGCTGGATTTTATAGGAGATTTATTAAAGATTTCTCTAAGATCTCAAAGCCTCTTACTAATCTTATTCAAAAAGATGTACCTTTTGTTTTTGATGATGATTATAAGGAAGCCTTTGAAACTCTAAAGAAAGCCTTAACAACTGCTCCTGTAGTTGAACCTCATGATTGGAATTTACCTTTTGAAATTATGTGTGATGCTAGTGATTTTGCTGTAGGTCTTTGTTCTTGGACAATGAGTAGATAAAAAGTTAAATGTTATTCATTATGCTAGCAAAACTCTTGATGCTGCTCAAAGAAATTATGCTACAACTGAAAAGGAATTATTAGCTCTAGTCTTTGCTTGTGACAAGTTTAGATCTTATATTGTTGATTCAAAAGTTACGATTCATACTGATCATGCTCCAATCAGATACCTTATGGAAAAGAAAGATGCTAAGCCAAGGCTTATTAGATGGGTGCTTCTTTTGCAAGAATTTGATTTACATATTATAGATAGGAAAGGTGCTGATAATTTATCTAGATTGGAAAATATTGCATATGATCCCTGCTCTCGTTAATGATAGTTTTCCAAATGAACAATTGGCTGTAATAAAGGTGAGCTCGCGAGATAGTCCTTGGTATGCTGATTATGCTAACTTTATTGTATCCAAGTACTTGCCTCCAACCTTTTCAGCTCAGCAAAGGAGGAAATTCTTTTATGACTTGAGGCATTATTTTTGGGATGACCCACACTTATATAAAGAAGGAGTGGATGGTATTCTGCGAAGATGTGTTCCCGAATATGAACAACAAGAGATATTGAGTAAGTGCCATGGTAGTGTTTATGGAGGACATCACGCCGGAGATAGAACCGCGCAAAAAGTTCTACAATCAGGTTTCTATTGGCCAACTCTCTTCAAAGATGCAAGAAAGTTTATTTTATCTTGTGATGAATGTCAAAGGGTTGGTAATATCTCCAGACGCAATGAAATGCCTATGAATTATACTCTTGTTATTGAACCATTCGACCGTTGGGGATTTGACTTCATGGGTCCTTTCCCTCCTTCAGAAGGTAACACTCATATACTTTTCGTTGTTGATTATGTTACTAAATGGGTGGAAGCCATACCCACAAAAAGTGCTGATGGTGAGACCTCTTTAAGAATGCTTTTAGATATTATTTTTCCTAGATTTGGAGTTCCTAGATATCTTATGACTGATGGAGGTTCTCATTTTATTCATGGTGGTTTTAGAAAAACTCTTGCTAAATATGGTATTAATCATAGAATTGCTTCCGCTTATCATCCTCAAACTAGTGGGCAAGTAGAATTATCAAATAGAGAAATTAAATCTATCTTGGAAAAGACCGTTAATAAAACTAGAAAAAATTGGGCTAGTAAGTTGAAGGAAGCACTATGGGCTTATAGAACTGCTTATAAAAATCCTATGGGTATGTCACCTTATAAAATGGTTTATGGGAAAGCTTGTCATTTACCTTTAGAACTAGATCACAGAGCTTATTGGGCTGTAAGAGAACTAAATAAAGACCCTAAACTTGCCGGTGAGAAGAGATTTGCTACAATTGAGTTCTCTAGATGAATGGAGAAGTGAAGCTTATGAAAATGCTAAACTCTTTAAAGAGAAAGTTAAGAAATGGCATGATAGAAGAATTATCAAAAGAGAATTTAATGTTGGGGATAAAGTCCTATTGTATCGGTCTCATCTCAGATTTTTTGCAGGGAAATTACTCTCAAAATGGGAAGGGCCATATGTCATTGTGGAGGTGTATCGTTCAGGAGCAATTAAAATTAGTTCTCTGCAAGGCAATGCCACACAAGTGGTGAATGGACAAAGACTCAAGCATTATATCTCTGGTGATTCTTATAATGAAGATGTTGATGTTATTCGAGTGGTAACTCCAGAAGCTTTCATCAAAGGTCAAATTAACAGTTCTGCAGAGT
The DNA here is from genome assembly GCF_019359855.2 of Lolium perenne. Taxonomy (NCBI): domain Eukaryota; kingdom Viridiplantae; phylum Streptophyta; class Magnoliopsida; order Poales; family Poaceae; genus Lolium; species Lolium perenne. Next base: position 23,590,806 of record NC_067244.2, on the reverse strand, counting down.
TCAACTTTGAATAGGTAACAGTACTGGTAATAAAAAGTCCGCGTTTAACTTTCCGAACAATGTTTTTGCTATTTTTGGAAAATATGAAAAATTACGAGATAGAAACGGAGTGGAGGAGACGCACGAGGGCGTGCCCCCATAGGCCAGCGCGGGCCCCAGCCTGGCCACGCCGCCCTATGGGGACAGCCCCTCGCTGTCCCTCTCCGACTCTGGTTCGACCTGGTACTTTCCTTTTGTCGTGAAAATTTCTGTTATATAATTCCCCGGACCCCTGGAGGTCCGTATATCGTTTTCCCGTCGCGTTTTGTTTCGAGCTGTTTTCTTCCAGGATCTGTTTTTGATCTAGAAGCACCATGGTCTCCAACAACAAGGGCAAGGAGCTTTCAGAGGAAGATATTCAGGATCCCGAGCTGAAAGAGGTGGATGAGAATGTCAAGGAAGAAGATGAAGAAGAAGTGAAGGAAGACTCGCATGCATACCCGCGTGCCACCATCGCAAGTATCGAGGTGGTGGAAAATCCTTTCAGTTCCAAGAAGAGCGCAAGAATTCGCACCGGAGGGAAAATTCCACATCACTTCCTAGCTCCAAAGACATCCCCTCCAGGAAGGATGAAGCCTGAAGCTGAAGAGTGGGGAAACAACTCTAATAGTTGGGACTCGCCGTCGGATATACTTTTTAACCGTGTCGAGCACAATTCGAAGATGATTCGCAACCTCATGTACAAGATTGATGAGCTAAAGGAGCTTGTTGAGAAGCTTATCCAGAATTCACCACCACCGAAGGAGTAATTCATCATCGGTATTGGCACCCCCTTGGTTTATTTCAAGCTTGGGGGGAGTGCCGCGGTATCACATCATCACTATCTTTTACCTTTTTACTATCAAGTAGTGTCATATCATGAGTAGGGAAGTTATCATATAAGATGCGTTGCAGTATGGAAGTATCTCTCTTTTAGTTGGTTATCTATGTACCCCTTGGTGTGAGTTATCGTTATGGAATATTAATGAGAAGTTTTATCATTTACATATTGCACATCTTATCTTAGTTTGCAATCTCTATTATATGATTGATCTTGTTGTTAGTATTGGTATCACTTTCGGAGCATTGAGTAAATCTATTTGGTTTTGGCAAACTTAGCATTGGTCAATAGCAACAACACTTTGAGTTTTAAGTAGAAAAGAGGAAATACATGTAGATATGTTATTTCATTATCTTTCTTTCTTGTTAAGCTATGAGCTTAGTATTCTGAAGTTAAAATTGTTTGTGCTTACAAGGAGGATGCATGATTGTTTCTATCACATGTATATTTGTTTGTTTCCCTCAACTCTTATGCTTGCTAATCAACCTTGCTAGCCAAAGACCTGTACTGAGAGGGAATGCTTCTCGTGCATCCAAACCTTTAAACCAAACCTATGCCATCAGTGTCCACCATAACTACCTATTATGTGGTATTTCCCTGCCATTCCAAGTAAATACTTCATGTGCTACCTTTAAACAATTCAAAAGTTATTACCTCTTATTTGTGTCAATGTTTTATAGCTCATGAGGAAGTATGTGGTGTTTTATCTTTCAATCTTGTTGGGCAGCTTTCACTAATGGACTAGTGGCTTCATCCACTTATCCTATAATTTTGCAAAAAGAGCTGGCAACGGGGTTCCCAGCCCCAATTAATCAACTTTCATTAATAACTCTCTTCACATGTTTTGCTCTGATTCATCAGTAAGCAACTTAATTTTGCAATAGACACTCCTCCATGGTATGTGAAATGTTGGAAGGCACCCGAGGATTCGGTTAGCCATGGCTTGAGAAAGCAAAGGTTGGGAGGAGTGTCATCCTTAAATAAACTAAAGTACATGTGTAAACAAAAGAGAAGAGGGATGATCTACCTTGCTGGTAGAGATAACGTCCTTCATGGGAGCCGCTCTTTGGAAGTCTGTTTGGCAAGGGGGTTAGAGTACCCACTACCATTCGTTGACAACAACAAACACCTCTCAAAACTTTACTTTTATGCTCTCTATATGATTTCAAAACTTAAAAAGCTCTAGCACATGATTTAATCCCTGCTTCCCTCTGCGAAGGGCCTATCTTT